>NC_072777.1:10885714-11185714 GCF_022539595.1 Amphiprion ocellaris
AGACACTGCCCTTACCACAAACTCCAGAGGAAATGTACAGGCTCACCTGCAGGTAACATTTCTATTCCTTTATAATAAATAGGATTACTGGTGGTCTGATGGTCAGTGTGTTGTTTTGTTTTTTTTTTTACATTGTAGGAAGAGCACAATGGAGACCAACCTGACCTTTTTCTCTTCACAGGTTCTGTGACCTCGTCTTCCAGGGTCCCTTGTCAGTTCAGGAGGACTGGATCAAACATTTACAGAGACACATTATGAACACTAGTGTCCCTCACACTGGGCTAGGCATGGTAGAGGTCACCTCGTTGCCCACAGACCCCCCGACCCTCAAGACTGATCAAGACAGCTCTTTGACAGTCACACATGCTGCCTCATGAGGCCAGTGGGGACCTTTTTAGATTTCACTAGACTGTATGTGTATGTACATTTGATGTTCTATCACTTTTTATTTTAGTTAATGAAATACTGGCCAAAAGTACAATACTGCTCAGTCCTGGAGATATTGTACACATTTGAACATTTGGACAGATGAAAAAGTTAATTATTTTGGATATTGTTACCTTTGTCTGTTTTTACATGGTCCATTGTTTTTGGAACACAGTTCCAGGTGGACAGACTGTTTTCTTGTTTTATGCAGTAATGTAGTGTGGAATCCATTTCTAATGAAGACAACTTTTACCTCAGATTTCTCATGGTTTGAGTCAGTTTTTGTCAATATTCGGGAGCACTTCTCTTCTGTATCAATATTCACATTAATTACACAGAATCATGTTTCCTTTGTATTGCATCATCTTCAAATGAAAGCCCACAGACTCTTTTCAGGCCAGAGTTGCTGAGACGAAGATTTCAACTGAAAGAGCAAAAAGAAAACGTCTGCAAACTTGTTATGCATAGAAAGTGTTTTATAGTATTTCAGTAACTGCATTGTTTCTAATACAAAACTTAAACTTAAGGTGGCTGAGAAAAAAGACCTGATGCGCACAGTCTGTGCTGACCATGCCCTTCATACATGTCACCTATATTTAATGTTTAAATATACTGTTTTGAAATAATTTAATTTTAAATGTACTATATCACACAGATACAATGCTTAAAACATTTGTGTTGTTCTAAATAAAAAAAAAGCAAAGCTGCATCTTGACTTTTTCTATTTTTTTTTTTTTTTTGCACTTAAGTTGTAAATAAAATATAAAAATACACATTATCATGTTACCGTGATCGAATGGTGAATTTGAAAGGAACGATAGCTGACAGGAACAATATTTGAAATGACAAACTATATATGAATGCAGAGACAAAAAAATCTGAAGACTGAAGAATTCTCCATTTATTCAGACGCATCTTGAATGGCAGATAAACAGTATGCTCTGTTAGCAGCGAGCATCAGAATTGACAGCGTTAATGTGTGGTTGTGACGTCCGTTGTCCTTCAACTGAAGCATGCAGCGTCTCGGTGTAAACACTAGTTTGGAGACTGAAACATCTGTCATTCCAGTGGGCTGCCACCCTGTAAGACAAGAATCAGTTTAGTTGTCAGTTAGTTGCATATGCAGAGCTTGAAAGTGTAGTCCACTCTAATTACTAGTCACCTTAAATGGTACCATTTGCTTGTGCTACTAATTAGATACAGTTTAGTTGCTTCAGTAATGCTTGATTTCATTTGCAGCATGCACAGTGTTGCTTTTCATTAATTTTTATTTTGCTATTTCACTTTCTAGAATTGTTTGTGACACAGCAGCATAAATCAAACTATTAAGTAAAAATACGTAAGTAATATCAGCAATATTTACTTTTAAGTATCAAGTAAAAGTACTTATTACATTTACTACAACATAAATATGATGTTTTTGGATTAATATTACTGCTGTCATCATTTGTATGTTGCATTTTACTGCTTTAAATGTTGAGGTTTGAGCTTGTTTCACTCCTTTAATCGACAGCAGTGCATCATATTCTTTTTAAGATCATCATATGCTAGTTTTTTCGCTCTACTTTGAAAAACGCACATCTCAAAAGTCAGCTTTAAATGAGCTCAAAACAAGAGTGCGTTCAGTTTTGTCACATTTTTCCAACTAATCCAAGACTTTTTAAAATCAGTTTATATATCCTAAGAAGTAGCAGAATATAAGAAGTAGCAGAATATAATAAGGAACACTGACTCTTTCAGGTTATTACTAAAGTTCCAACTGAAAAACACCACATTTAGACATTTATTGTTTATCACAGGACAAAACACAATCTGAAAAGTAACTAAAGCTGTTTAGACAAGTGTAGTGGAGAAAAAAGCACAATATTTGCACCTAAGATGTTGTGGAGTTTAAGTATAAAGCTTTATAAAATGCAAAAACTCAAGTAACTCATTTGTATTTAAGTACAAATTCTACAGTACTTGATTTAGTTATGTTGTGCTACTGCACTTGTGTACTTTAATAGAAGATAACTGCTGTGACAAGCTGTAATATGCCGTATTGTGTGTTTCAACGGTTACTGGTGCATGTGACTCTCCAACCACGGCTTCCCCATTTAGATTCGCTTTTTATTTACAGCTAGAAGATGAACTTTTTTTGTCAACTATTAAATTTGTTCATTTAAAATAATCATTTGTGTCCCACTTCACCTAACTGAAAGTTAGTCAAGGGATGCCAAAGACAGCGTGCTGTGTCGAAGAGCCAATCTCTGTCTAATATATGCTGTATATGTAATACGATATAATAGTCTGAGCATGAAGTAAAAACCCAGGAGGATCCAAGGAGACCACAGTTGAGGGAAAATGTATAAAAATAGAACTAAAATGAATATTATAAGAACATCACATAAGAGAATTAACTACTATGAGGGAACCAAATTGATATACTTGATCCACAATTTAGGAATTTAAGAAAACATTTTAAATCCAATTTGAAAAAACAGGCTTATTAAGAAGGTCCCTGTACATTATTGTAAGCAATTTTATTCGATCGTGTTAGAATACTTTCGAAATCCCGTACAAAAATACCTTTAGGAAGTGTTCAAACTGTGGTTTCAGCTCCTTCAGCATGGTTTCTGCTTTGCCGAGGCACGTGAGTCTCTGCTGCTGTTGAAACTCCTTCAGGAAATCAATGAAACAATCACGATCAATAGAAGCAGATATTTACTTGTGTTGTGCTTCAGGGGCAGCAGTGGTACCTTTGTGTTAGAGAGGTGTGCCTGAGAGGTGATGTGTGTCTGCACCTCGGCTGCAGACGTGGATATAAAGACTTTGCAGGCGGCACAGTGAAACATTTCCACCCTTGTCATGTGGTCGTTCTCCTGCAGAGCTGAAAAATCAACAATCAGACTGGATTTAGGTATTTATTTTTGATTCGTCTGGAACAGGAGCTACCGCGATAAAGCAGTGCATGTTTGTCATGATTTTTGACAGTTTCATTTCCACATCGTATTTACCTTGTAGCGCACTGTCCTCTATGGGTCGGCTACAATGATGGCTTTTATACAGCATGACTTCCTATAGAAATAAAAGCATCTATCACTGTTCTGGCACACCAACTCTCACAAATCAGCTATGTGTTTGGGGTATATTTAGGATAAAAATAAGTAACTAGGGGGAAAGAAGTCAGTAGAATACCCATACAACATATCAGCTTACCTGGAGGAACGCAATAGCCAGGTCATCGTAATTATTGTTCTTCTGAATGTGCTCCAGCGTATCCCAGTGACTTTTGCTGTCTAAATGATCCTCCAGCTCCTTCCCATTTGCAAGCTCAACCTCGCAAAGGTCACATGTGATGGGGACCCTCAAAGAAAAATATTAACAACAGTGACTATCAAAACAGCTGAAGAGTCACTCTTTAAACAGCCCAGCTCTTTGTGCAAGCGAATACAAGAAGCTACTGTTTACACTTTCTGAAAATAACTGCTTCCGGGTGCCCAGATAGCTCAACTGGTTGAGCGAGCGACCCATGTACGCAGCGGCCTGGGTTCCATTCCAGCTCACAGCCCTTTACTGCATGTCTTCCCCCATTCTTCTCCCTCCTTTCCTGTCTGACTTATGACTGTACCTATCAAATAAAACCAAAAAAAAATAAATTGCTTCCAGAAGCACTGCAAGGTCCTACCTCATAATATTAGGGTTAGGGATGTCCAACAATATCGGCCCACCAATAATATTGGCGTAAAAATTTAATATCTGTCAATATCATTATTGTTTTTTTTTTTTTTGTGCCTATTATGAAAACCAATAAAATAATGCCTGGATTTCGCTGCCACTCATAAAGGGAGGAAGGGAGAGTGTGAACTGTTGTTTGCATAATTGTAAAGGATGTGTCTAACTAATTACAACTAGATAACAAGCACAGCAGTATAGCTGATAAGATATACTGGATTCCCTCTTTTTGACAGCCTAATACTTGACCCAAACATTTCAAGACATGTTTAAAAAGTGTTCTGCATAGTTTTAGCAAAATTGTATCAGAGGAGGCTGTGAAACATATTGACAATATGAATTTGTGTTCTTATTGTTGCTATGGCCATTTCACTATGCTACATGCAGCGACTTTACCAACTTGGTGCTTACTTATCCTTCACTACACATGTGCTCTTGTTCCTCGCCACCTTTGCAGAAGGTGGGTCTTGGTCCAGTCCTGCAGAGCAACAATAAACGAAGAATTACGCAAGCTGTAGACTGTGTTTTAAAGCACGTATTCAATGCAATCATGCCTCTCATAAAGATAAGCCAGTAATATTAATGAAAAGGCCAGCCTACCTGTTTCTGCATATGCTAAAGTATGCTGATAGTCCCGCTTTAACCTGGGTGGAGACAATCTTACAGCAGCGTTCATCTACAGAGGAGAGTAACCACCGATTGTCACACAATTATCATGTTACATAGAAAAGAAAAAGTGACTCTGATCAAAAACAAAAATCAAAACACAGAACCCAAACAGCAAAAAAAAATTGAATTCAGAGTACAAAAACGACTGCTCTGATTTTTCCGTAAGTAATACCTCTCTCCTGTATTCTGGCAATGTTATCCTCTCCTCCGCCGTTCTCTGTTCTCCATATGACACAGGAGACAGCTGGGTGGAAGAGGTGTGAATAAGCCTGTCAGGGCTGCAGCCTCTTTGGCCCAGGGGTCCATAACCTGGATGATTAAATGATTCGGTATCTGGGCTATAAGCTTGTCGTTCAGGCAGTCTGCGTCCTGGACTGAGACCTTGATTCTCTGTGGGTCTGGTTCCAGTCTTAAAGTCATGTCTGTTAAGGTGTCGGCTCGCCGATTCAGAGTAAGGTACGTCCCAGCGTTGGCTTCCACCTGGAGACAAATGTTTATGTCCCGGGTTGTTGTCCTGATTGGGCAGGGAGTGGTGGTGTTCTTGTGTTTTTGGCATCTCGGGCTCAGAATCTGAGGACAGAGGGCTGCAGGGGTCATAAAGTTCAGTCCTAAACACAGACAAAGAGGGAATACTCTGTTAGACACAATAATATAGCTCATCTTATGTTACCACTAACTTCTACTATGAATGTCCCATCACACTGTATAAAGTGGTTGGGAAGGGATTTTTGTTTCTGGAATGAGATCAAATAAATTAGAGGCAGTGCACATCACATTAAGTAAATTCCTTTACTTAAGCAGTCAGTGAGGCACAACATTTTTCCTGCTGCTCTTTGACCACACAATGTTTACTTGGAAACATACGTATTCACCCAGTTTCTTAGACACGGATTAAGCCTCGTTCTAGACTAAAAAAATTCAATACATAGAGAATATAAAGTAATTTTTCCCACTGAGAAAAGATTTTAGAATAGAATTAAGTTTAATACATGTGTAGGAATCTTACCCAAAGAGCTCAAAAGCAGACTGCCCATATTTCAACACTTTATGCCACCACAAGACAAAGTTAAAGGCTCAAAAAGTTGGGATGTACTGAAACTGTGATTACAGGAGCATTTACTCTCTACTTAAACTCACCGACCTTTCAGAGCTGCTTGTGCTTTTTTCCTGAGAGTTGCCATCTCTTTTGTCGAGTGGTGTGAATGAAGACTTCCATTTTACAGCAGAAGATTGAGCTGTAGAAGAAAACATATTTTGACATAATTAATGCCTTCAGACATGTGATCTAATTACTTATTACCAACGAACTGAAACAAGTTGAATCTCCCTTAAATTTATTATTTACCAGGACACTAGGAGAAAAGGGAGTCCACTGATTTCTGCATATATCAAAATCAGTCAGCAGAGTTGTGAAAATTGCCTCACTTATCAAATCTTTGACGGAATCTGCACCGATTGCTGTCAGTGTCACATTTTTATTTCATGATGATTAGGGCTGAACAATATGCAGAAAAAAGCGCTCTGGGATTATTTTTTACAAATGTGAGTTGTAATTTTAGTGGGAATAGATCGACTGCATTTCTTCTCCCTGGAAAAAAAAATCTCATATTAAACGAATAAATAAAGAAACAAATAAACAGCTTTGACTGACCATAACTGCATTGTGACCACTGGGATTCTTGGGGAAGCCTTACTGCATTTTCTTCTTAAGGTCAACGGCTTTCTCAATGCGTTTCTCTTTGTTTAGCACCAAAATCTTCTCTTCGTGTTGCAATTCACTTCTGTTAGAAATTGCTGAGTGATGAATTGGTTTGGATTGTGTGTTGACTTTTACAGATACAGCTTATGTACAAACTAATAGTGACTTAGTGATGTTTTCAATCATCTAGAGTGTATTTTACACTTGGCACAGATTTAATACATCATATTTTCAAGCATTATTTACTGGACGTACTGACTTTGGTCATGTATTTTTGAAGATACTGTAATTAGTTGACAACTGTGATAAAATTCTAACAGTTGTGCAGACTGTAAGAAAGCCAAAGGTGGTCAAGTAATTATTTTGGAAGCTGCATCTATAAGAATAATGTTTTTTTCACTGCAATCTGCAAGCACCGCAATGCTTCATTCAAGTTGGTATGTTGTAACACATTTGATGATAATCACAATAAGCTCCTGTGGTATGAAAATTACATTTTTTTTCCATATTAGTTTTGATATTTTATTTAACTGTTCAGCCCTAATATGCTAATGCAGTCTCAGTACACATTCTGTAATGAAAACTCTCCAATAAAGGCATGTGATGAATTACTGTCTGATGAAACAGTTTGATTCAGGAATGAATGAAATCAGAGGAAGAATTAAGCAGCAACATAATTTGCAGAATAGCCAACTATTATGTTAGGTGACAGTAATTTGAAATATCTGAGCTAAAACTTGACTCCTGAAGCTTTACATAGAAACATGTGCTTGTCTTCATGTTACCTGCAGCTTTCTGAGCAGGTTGAGTCTTTGAAGCCACGTCAGGTGCCGACATGCGTTTCATAGCCTTCATGAAGTCTGGGGGAACTCTGTTTACCAAAGAAAACAACACATCAGCACAATGAGACAAAGCAAGTGAACATGAACACATTGCTGTAAAGTCATGGCGGTGTTTACGTCCGCAGACCAGGCAAAGAAACTTAGCTAGCTAGCTAGCTAGCTATTCTTGCTACTAGCTTAGCTATTTTTGCAGTTAGCTTTAGCTGAACGAAAACAGTTCATTAACAACACAGCTTCATGTCGCGTTTGCGTCTGAGTCCAACGCCGTATTTATCCAGTCAGTATAAGGAAAATGTCAGAACGTAATCAGCCAAAAGACACCATGGGAGCGATATAAATCTGAAAGTTTGTCAGCTAACACGTTAGCTTCATGCTAATGCTGCTCAGACCAGACTGGATTTACAAACCTTCCAGGCGCAGCTTGTTTGTATCCTGAAGCTGCTCCTTTGTTTGGTGCTGAAGACTTGAACGGAACATTATTCTTGCGGTTCATTACTTGTGTAGCGGTGGATAAACTGTGTAAAGGTATGGCTCGTTGAAATACAAAAAGCTAGCTAACGGAGGTTTAAAACCTGCCGACAGGTGGCAGCAAACTGCAACTCATAACAGACCTGCTGCTGTACTTCACACCATGAACAGAGTTTATAACTGAAAACCAGCAGTGGCAGAAAGATTTAGATGTTGCACTGCATCTTTTTTACCATAGTAAAAGTACAGAAGTATTAGCCTTGAAGGTCCGTGTACCTTCCGTTCATTTTATTTCTAATTCTGAAACGCAAATCGAAAAACAAATTTAGGGCCATTTTTTCTATTGTCATTTCTGAAACAAAAATCGGACAACTATTTAATGATCCGTTTTTTAAACAAAATATTGCATTTCTGACTCAAATTTTAGTTTTCGGGGAAAGGCCTTAATTTTCTCTTTTTCCAATTTCAATTTTCAATTTTTACGCTTTTCAGTCTGTGGCCCGGAAATAAATAAATAATCGCGCGGATTGGTCCGTGTGTCAGGAAGGTCACGGTGCTAGTCTGGTCGACTTGTGTCCGGCAAGAATTTCTCGTACGCAATGGATTCTACCAGTTACATCCTTTTTAAAGGAAACAAAAGGCTAACGCTTAGGGAGGACGACATGAATAGAGATAAAATCGCCAGAATATTCCAGGTAAGTAGCACTTTTTTTGTTTGTTTGGAGAACATGCTAAGACCAAAGGATGCTATGCATAGCACATGAATAGCCGACTGATTAAGGCTCCTTAATGTTTTCTTTCCAAGGTATATGCTCCTAGCCTGTACATAACTGATGATGACAATGTGGCGATATTCCCTGGTTCGGCTGGACATTTCAGCTGCTTGGACCTTAAACCTCGTGGCCACTATGAGCTTCATGGGGATGATATTGAATTGATAACCAAGACAATTTTAAAACCAATCAATTATAACTGGATCAGTTTTAATGTAGGCTATGTGTTTGAGAAGGAATTAATTGATTTAGCTTGATGTAAACCACTCCCACAACAATCTTTGTAGGTCTGTTTTCATTGCTGAGCTCAGCCAGGGGAAACTGAAGCCTGCCCGCATGGTTGTACTCAGACTGTTTGAGTTTGAAGCCACAACCACAGGTATCCTTGCAAAAATACATGATGCCCTGCAGAGTGATGACCCTCTCATCAGACTCCAAAGGGACAAGAGGTACTAATTGAAATCATTAATAATTGCATAATAATAAATAAAAATGCTTTGTTTGTTAAACTACATCCCATCTACTTCAATACTGTGCTCTCTTTGTCTTGTATTTTTTTTGACCCACAAAGTATTCTGTTCAGCTGTAAATGTGTTTACATTATATCTGTTACATGATTTGTCTTCCTCTCTTGCTAGGATCCAAGTACTGGAAGCAAAATGCAAAAAAGTTTCTTGCTGTCCCAGAGCAGATCTTCCAGTTCCAGCAAGGAACAAAGGGAAAGAAACTGAGGTAAACATTTTAGTTACTGCTTATCAATATTTGTCTTTTATTTTGTTTTAAATAGCATCTCTCTTAGAAGAAAAGTTATCTGAACAGAACTGATGAATATTGTACAATACATTTGTTTTTTGTTGTTGTTTTTAACCCTCCTTGTAGCCATAAAGCTATGGACTCCACAAGTCTTCAGGGGGTCTATGATAAAATAGAAGAAGTGATCTTGGCTGCTCAAGGACTGAATGAAGTCACCAGAGTCATGAAGGACCTGTCAACACATGCCAGCAACACCAGGGGTGCCATGCTGGTTCTGACCAACACCATGATAACACACATGAAGGATGCCTTTGGTTGTATTGTATGCAAAGGTCTGTAACATCCATTTGTTGTTTGATTCATATTAAAGTCTACCTTTTAAGCAGGATCTAATGGAATGCCCAAGTGAATCAAGCATTAATTATTGCTTTTCCATGTTATAGTGAAACTTTCACTTGCCAAGCTTTTCAACATATGTAGTATGTAGATCAAAGGAACAGTTCACCCAAAAATAAAAATTCTGTATTCTGCTCACCGTCATGTCAGTTAAAACACAGGTGCAGTTTGTCCAGACAACACACAAGGAGGTTGCAGCACTACTGGAGAGCAAGGGGGTCTCCACTGACTTTGTATGCACTGTATTGAAGTCAATGGAAACCCACTTGCTCTCCAGTAGTGCTGCAACCTTCTTGTGTGTTATATGGACAAACTGCACCTGTGCTTTAACTGGCATGAGGGTGAGGAGATGATGACAGAATGTTCATTTTTGGGTGAACTGTTCCTTTAAGTAAAGACAAGATCATATATTGAACTGTAATATTTCATGTGTATTGTACATTTCCTTTTTATCATCAAACAGGGCTAATGGAAGAGCTTGTGATTGCCGTATGCCGCAAAAGCTTTGTTGGCTGCAAAAACTGCGTTGACCAGTGGATGCTGACATCTGACCAGTGCCTCAAATGCAGGGCAGATGAGTTCTCTGTCAATGTTCACAGGCTGACCAGTCTTGACAATCTTCTCTCCATATTGGCTGGTGTAATTAAGATGGATTAACCCTTTAAGTGTGATTGTATCACATTCTGATTTAAGCTTGATCTGGCTAATTGCCTTGTTCTAAAGTCAGTTGGAATTTTGCACTTGTTCAATAACTGTAGAGGATACAGAATAGTTTTATTTTTATACATTTTTTTGTATTTCATGTTGCACTTAGACCAATATTGCTATTGTAGCAATTTTAGCAAGTGTTCAATTTTATTTGTTAAAGGAAAGTAACAGAATATCTACTATATCCAGAACCAACTGGTCTTTATTTGACATATTCATGCATATTGCTGTGTAATGTTTATCAGATACAGCAATGCATCTTGAAAAGGTACGAAGTTATACTTTCCCACATTATCAAGTAAAACTGAAATATCAGGGTACCGTTCAGCAAAAAGTTGTTCTGCTGATATTTTGTCCTCCTCAGTTGAGAAGGTGTCAGTTCCAAAGCAGGAGACTGGAGTTAGTGAAGAGCCAACATCCTGCTGGTACATGTCTGCTGCTTGGGAGGCATGAGGCAGCAACTCCTCTCCCAGTTTCTTTGGATGTCCTCCTGCTGCTAAACAATTGGGTGTTCCTTTGCCTGTGAAGCAAAGCATAGGTCACAAAATGTCATTTTTGTTAAAATTCACTGTCAACTTTTGAATAAAAAAAGGTTCACAAAAAAGGACTGGATTGTATGATGCATATTGTTAGTTTTTTTTAACTCACCTGGGATTCTGTGTGCATTTGATGCATGTACAGCTCTTGTTATGCCAATCTTGCACAGCTCAGCAGTAAGGTTAGATGTGCAGCATCTAGTCACGTTGTCGTCCATGTTGAGGACTTCCTGATCCTGCAGCTGCATGAGGGCCTCCTTCACTGAATAATTTACCCTGTTATTTATCTCTACCCACATTCGCTCTACTGTATGATTCTGTAGACAAGAAAAGGGTATACTCAATTTAGTCTGCAAAATCAACATGGTGAGAGGAAACAGGACTATACCAGGTGTAAAAAGTTTACAGACAGTATTAAGAGGTTTGATTAGGAGTCCAATGAGCAGGACCATTGATGTGTATGGGTACCTACAAGCACCCCTACTCAAGGGTGCATCTGGTCAAAGGGATATTTCAATTTGCATAAAGTTGGGTCCTATCGGGTGACATGCAAAAGATATTCAACTCACCTATTCAACTTTTTTCCAGATCTCCTCGTAGTGCCATCACACCCCCTCCCTCCAGCAGCTGCACTGATCCTCAATTTGAACACACGAGGCCAAAACCTCAAGCCTTACTTAGCCATATAAACGAATGCCCACCTTTACAATACAATACTGGTGTACATTCACACTCTATCTAGAGAATTGCCACAAAACCACTGATCCATTTGGCTCTGTTTCTATTCCCCGCATGGTCACCTGTGTTTACCTTTCACACTGCAGAGTAATATACTACGCCCTGAGACAAGCACTGCAGCTCTGCAGGCAGAGTGATACAAGGTTATGGCTGTGCAATGGTTGGAAGAGAAATGGGTTGGTGGTTTTGTGACAAAGAAACATGCTGAAAATTGTCTAGATGGAGCATGTATGTACACCAATATTGCATTGTTTAGGTGGGCGTTCGTTTATATGGCTAACTAAGGTTTGAGGTTTTGGCCCCGTGTATTTGAATTGAGGATCACTGCAACTAGAGTTTGTTATTTCTTTGTTCAGTACCAGTACATAACAACTGAGTAACATCTCTAAAGCTTCGTCTCATTTTGGCCATTAGAAAGCACATTTTGTACATTAAGGAAACCATTACCTCACCTTTGTTGACTGAGTTTGGCGATATGGTTACCTTTGCAAGTTGTGTCTGTGGTTAGACAGCATCTCCTGCATGTAGAGGGACAAGTAAAACTCACGGCCATGGTCCACCCTGACCTGGTCCCACATCCCATCTTCAAGAACTGCTGATCTGTAAAATAGTGAAACATGACTCATCAAATGTTGAGTCTGCAATGTACGATAGACCAACAACATTGATATCTACTAGTGCACCGTTTTTGTGACTTATTGAAAAGAAGGGTGGCTATATTGGTCACAGATATATTTTTTTTTAACTGTCAGAAATGTGCATTTGGAAATTTTGAGTTGTTTATTATTCTCACTTTAACAGAAGAACGTAAACAAGTGAGAAGGGAACATTTTCATGTTTCATTCAGTAGCATAATAGCGCTACAAACTTACAGTTGTCTAAAAATTGTGAACACAGATTCTAAGAAAGCCAAAACCTTACTTTTACTTTCAGGTTTGAGGTTTATTAAAAAACAATATTATCAAAAAAATAAATTATTTTAAAAAAAGGTATGTATGTATAAAGACTAACTTCTCCATGGACTTTTTCACAAAAAGTTACGCATGCCTGAATTTTTGCCCTGGATTCTGAAATCAGAGAAAGTGGGTTCTGAAGCTGAAAAAAGTTGAGAAGGACTAACCTGTAAACTTCCTCATATATCGTGAGGTTATTCTTGACAGGCATGGTTGCATGGGCAACGACCTTACTGCTGTACCCATCTACTGCAAAAACGTGCGTCACTCCGAACATGACCAGTTTTTCATTCTGGTCGATGTGGATTTTGTGTCCCATGTATGCAGCACTGTAGGGGACGGGGTTAAGGTTACGTGCACCCTTTGGGGGAAAAGTAAGTAAAAGTTAGCTAGTAAAATACATGATACCTTATACCACAACATTAAAGGCTTGCAAAAGATACTTACATGTTTGTGCATTTCGTGATAAGGACAATGCGTTGTTCTCAAAATCCTCCCTATCTGGCGTTCACCAGCAACTACTCCCATCGCAGACAGGTACCTGGTCATCATCTTTCAACCATATGTTGACCCTGTCTGATAAATCAGCATAAGTAAGCTGTGACATGTAGGCCTAGTCTTCATGGTTTATATTTCATAAAATATATGTAGTCTAGAAATAAATCAACAGAGGTGGGTAGAGAAGCCAAAAATTGTACTCAAGTAAGAGTATTGTTACTTCAGAATAATATGACTCAAGTAGAAGTAAAAAGTAGTCATCCAAAAATACTTGAGTTACAGTAAAAAAGTACCTGGTGAAAAAACTACTCAGGTACTGAGCAACTGTTGAGTAACATCTCATTAATTTGTGAAAACATGCATTTAATTAGGCAAAAATACAAAATAATAATCTTCAGGTAAATTTGAGTACTTCCAATCAATCAAATATTAGAATAAATAAAAATAAATATTTACAAAATAACAAATTACAGCACAAGAAACACACAATTCCAAATATGACTGGTGAAACACATTCAGGTGGTAGAGCTTATGGCGGAAGTCCCTCTGTCTGACAAAATAAAACATTAAATTGGTTGATGCATAGGGGGATAATAATGTGTAGAATCGTGAATGGGTAAAGAAAAGTAACCAGCTCAGTGCAGCCTAATGGAGTGTATTAAGAGTACATTCTTCTTCACAAATCTACTCAAGTAAAAGGAAAAAGTATGGAGATGATGTAAAACTATCTTAGAAGCACAATTTATCCAAAACCTTAATCAAGTAAATGTAACGGAGTAAATGTAACTCGTTATACCCACCTCTGTAAATGAAAGAAAACCAAAATAACCTACCTGATTTATTGCCCTGCTGATAGCAACTTCTAATTGTGTGTCGGATACATGTCCCCTCCTGGAAATGTTGCACAATGTTGTGCACAAAATCTCCTGACACTCATTTCAGAACATCGCTACACACCTAATTGTGATAAATTCGTGGAAATGTCCGCGTGCGAGAGGTTTTGATCAATCATGTCTCTTATTAAATCTCCATAGAGCTCAAGTGACACCATCTCGTCCAGTCTTCAGACTCCTGCCAACCGAACCTTCTGTTGTGCTAAAGACGTGCTAATCGCGGAAGAGAAGCTAAATTACTGCTTCCGGTTCACCTTATAATAATACAGATATCCCCGCATTTTTGCGTTTTGGATTAACATAGATTGGATTTTTCGTATTTATCTGCTAATATAAAAATACATAATAGGAAAATAACACAAAATCCAATCTTATGGCTATATTTTAATGGAAAACGGCTCCTGTTTGTTTGTTTTAAAATCTGCTACATATATTGAAAAAAGAAAAATGCCTGTTTTTTTGTTTTGTTTTGTTTTCCGATTGCGTATCAAAATTGGAAATTGAATGAACGGAACGTACACGGACCCAGAAGCATGAACAGAGACAGACAGCTCCCACTGGAGTGTGAGAGAATCTAATGAAAATACAGAACAATGATCGACTTCTGTGCTACAGTTTGTTCAGATCAACTTGACTTCAAGTGAACAAGAATTAAACTTACAGAACTAAGCAGAGAAACTTTGATTCCCCAAACATTTTTGTTACATTAGTTTGATTTTTGCAGCACCAACATCAACAGACTCTGGTCAACATGCTGTAAGCTGTTGATTAAAGGAGTTAATATCAACTAGAATATCAACTTTATGATTTTCTCTCATTCAAATACTGATAAGAGCTGCAAAGTGTGAAATATCTTCAATTTGAGAAAGGGAAATCTTTGTATGTAAAGAGTAGAACCTGAGAGGAGTTTAAAACAGAAACATCAGCAAGCAGAGCACTGATTTTCTTTATTAATTTCACTTTTTCAACACTAATTTTTTTAACACAAAATGCATCAAACATAAATGATTTCTAAATACATCTGAATTAAGCATGAAAACTACCTGATTTCTCCTCAAACTGTACAACAAATCATCAACCCCTTTCCTGCTGTTGAATAAATGACTCTTAAGGGTGATAACCAACTAAGAAGTCATGTCACATCTGTGTTTTTACACTTTCTACCTCATCCTCAACTTATTACATGTTAAACAATAACAGATATACATTTAAAAAGAGTATAATTATAAGAAGAAGAAAAAAATTTAGAAGAGTTAAACTACTGAAAGTAAGTTTATTTTGGAAAATGCACTGTAATAATATATACAATAATAATATGTTTTCCATACAGCAATCAGCCACATGACTCTACTTTTGAGAGTCTGACACCCTGAATCTACTTCACCACCTTTTGGACAACAAGGTTTTACAGCAGTTAATAAAGTATTCATACAATTAATCAAAAAATGAGGACTAAACATTGTTATATTGTATTTAAAATTTACAGCAGTATCATAGTAAGAAGCTCAGTGTTGGTAAGCCCACTGTATGCCAGAATACCAATAACACATTATCAAGATAAATTACAACTTTTTTTTAAATACGTTTTGAGATGCAAAGAAAACCCTCCCACAAATAAACCTCAACTGGAAGGGAACGGGTTAACAACAAGATCAGGGATACAAAAATAAAGATGTGTCCAATCTGGAATGTTTACATCAAGAGCAGAGTCAATGAACCATGTGACATGGAGAGCTAAATATACACCAGCTCACTTCTAACCAGAAGTAATCAGAAACTTGAAGAGAGAGAGATGTAGCTACACTGTGGCCTCTCATGTGTTGGTCTTGTTGATGGAGGTGTAGAGCTTCCTGGGATCAGTGGAGGCTGATCCCAGTGGAAGTGTTGAGAGTGCTGTAGGTCACCATATCATCTTCACCCTGAACCTGGAGACAATCAAAGAAACACAACTAATACACTGACAAAACATCTGGGATCATCCACTGGAGAACAAGAATGTTCTGGAGGCTGACACCACATGACTGATGATATCATCACAGCAGTAATAACCAATAAGAGAGCTTACCCGGACTTTACTCTTGGTCTTCTTCTTGTAGCGGATGGAGGCGTAGGAAACACCATCTGGAGGATCAGCCTGCAGTGAACACAGCCAGAGGTGGAAGATGACTACATTTACTCAACTACTGATATACAAACACTGAGATGCCTATTGACGTTTTCTTCTGCTTTGTGCCATGTTGTACTTCTGCTAGATTACACTAGAAAAAATACTACCCTTTTTTATGACACTGCATTTCTCTGAGAGTTGTAGAAGCTGGATACTTTGTAGAATAAAACTTAAGCTGCTTGCAAAATGAGATGCATTATTCAGGGAAAACATCTCCCTCTTATCAAATCATTTCAATCTGGATTTTAAGTTTCATTGTCTTATAACAGATGAAAAGCTTGAACTTCAACAAATGTCAGTATCTTTCACAGTTCTAGTTTGCAGATACTCATTTCTAGAACATTTTTAACAAAAAAGTTTTGGGACACTGTTGTGTTTCTGGACATTTAGTTAAAAGCAAACATTAGATCCTCTTTGATTCACTGCCTACAGATACACCACGATCAATTATATAACAAAAATATACAGATATAATGTTCTTCTGTGAATAAAGTAAGTACATCTTTGACATGAGAAGCTTGTACTTCTCTCTTAGTACTGAAGTAACTTCTTGTAGGCGTTTTACATTACTATCCACCAGCCTCTCATGTCAGTTCAGTGCTATTTTGACTCCTTCGTCCTTCAGTTGGGAGGCGTTTCAGGGTTTCATTTTGCTGGTGGTGTCTGCAGGGAGGTTTGAAGTGGGACTCTAGCCTGAGCTCTGACTAGACCAGTCCATAAAACTCCATTCCACTGTTTTAAAGTCATTCCTTGGTGGATTTACTAGTTCGCTTAGGATCATTATCCTGCTGAAAGGTCCACTTCTGGTTCAATTTAAGATAAGATAAGATAAGATAAGATAAAGTTCTTTATTTCTCCCCACGCCAGGGGAAATTTACATTTCAATTTCAACTTTCAGACAGATAACCTCTCATTATTTTTGATATGATGCATAATTTATAGATGATTCTAAAACTACATGCAGCCCAGCCTCCATGGAAGCAGAGAAACCCCAAACCATCACATTTCCACCACCACGGTACCACCACCTTCTTCTATCCTGGTATGCTTTGCAGGTAAAAACTGTGCAATCTCTTTCTAAATACAGATGGATGCATGTTGACACCAAACAGAATCCAGAGATTAAAACAAGACAAGTTCCACCATTTTCTCCATAAAGGAGGTTCTCATCATTGGCACATAATTTTATGAATTTGAAGTTGTGAGAAACACAATTTTTAAAAAAAAAATTAAATGACAAACTTGACTGAAAATACAAATGAAATGTTTCATTGAGTATATCACCTTTATCTGTAGGCTGTGCTCTTATTGTTCCATGCCATGTTCATGGCATGTTTTATTTTTCACAAGACAGAATATCAAACAAGCTGTTCACCATAACTGTATTACTTCAATCTTTTAGTTCCATTTTGCCATCAATAATTAAATACTTGTTCTTAAATAGGCTTTTAAACCCCTCGAATTTAGTACATATTTTTATTTTAGTATTACGTACATTAATTAAACTAATAGTAATCTTTCCCCCTCAGCTACCTGAAAAGTAACATAACATTCATCAGCCACTGTCTGTGTCTTATAGCTCCATGTTGGAGGACAAATACCCTTAAACAAGAAACAAGAGTAAGCTTAAGCTGCTGTTTAATCTGATGGTGTCCTGACTGGTTTCTGTACTAGACTGAGCCACTTCAGAGTTTAAGCTCTATTCTAATCATGGTCTAGTTATAGTTTTCTGTTTAGAGAAATGGTTACCTAAAATAAAGTAAAACCACAGAAAAATCTACTACAAAGATCATCATTGGATAAATATTTGATCACTCTGTAGAAAAACTCACAGTGTTGTCGTCCAACTGGGTGTTGTTCCCTGAAAAGACAAAGAAAATCAAATTTGGGTTCAACATCAGAACTCGAAGTTTAGCAAAATATTTGTTCCCAGAGATTGAAGTTCTCTGAATGTTCTCACCTTTAGCTCCCTTCCATCTGATGACTGCCACAATGATGATCAAGAGTGCTGCTGAAACAACAGCTACAGGGATCAGCACCTTCAGGAGATCTAAAATCAAAATATGAACCATTGGGATTGATGCATAATTAGAATAGAAAACTGTTTTTCTGTCCAAAGTCTTTAATTTGATCTTCTGTAACCGTGACTGTATCAACTGGTTGGTGAGCATCAGTCAACCCTGTGGACGGACAAATGAGGAATAACAAAATACCTCAGAGTCACTGTTACTGTTTATACTGTACCTGCATTTAGGCTTGTTTCTCCTGCTGCTGGGTCTGTTGTTGTTGTTGGTCTGGAGGTTGCTTTGGTTACTTTAGTTGTTGGTGGTCTGGAGGTTGCTTTGGTTGCTTTAGTTGTTGTTGGTCTGGTTGTTGCTTTGGTTGCTTTAGTTGTTGGTCTGGTTGTTGCTTTGGTTGCTTTAGTTGTTGCTTTGATTGTTGTTGGTCTGGTTGTTGCTTTAGTTGTTCTTTTGGTTGTTGTTGTTGGTAATTTAGTTGTTGTTGTTGTTGCTACGTTGTCTCCTAAAAGATGATAAAATCCAAACAACTGAGAAAATTCCTCATATTTACCATCTACAATAAGTAAATAACAAACTGTCCTGTCATCTTAAAACTTCCAATGAATCATTAAACAGTTTCAGTGTGTTACATTTCACATCCAGACTGAACCAGTTCAAACTGTTGATCTTCTCCTCACCTGGAAATAGCTGCACTTTGTTACATTTCCTATATTTGACTTCATGTTCATAGAAAACGACCAATAGAGCCAAACTGGTTTCTTCACACTGTTCTAATGATTCAAATCATGAAATCAGCTCTGATTAAATGTTTCCATCCTCCATGTGTCGACACAGAGCAAAGATAAAACTTTTACATTCAACTTCCTCACTGCAGCCAGAATTATTGTGATGTTTCAGTGTTTTCTAATGAGACAGTTGAAGATGAAAATATTATTATGTAAATACTCACTTTTAATAACAGTCAGATCAACCTGAGAGTCTGTAACTGTTTGTCCTTCATCAAACTGTCTGCAGGTGTAGCGACCAACATCCTCATCTGTGACCTTCTCTATAACCAGAGAACATTTCTCCGTAACACTCAGTCTGTACGATTTAGCTGCAGCTTCTCTCTGAATCTGTCCATATTCAAACAGTGTTACTGTTGGTCCAGTTGTTAAGTAGTTGAAGATCCATGTAGTACTGTGACATTTATCAGGGAGATCTTTCACATCTTCACAAGATAAAGTAGCTTCATCTCCAGCTCTGACAATGATCTTGGAATAATGTTGAGTCACTGCTGCTGAGAAAACAAAACAAATACAAAAAACAAGCTGAAATTGTTAAAAAAAAAAAAAAAAAAGCTCAATCTAATTAAACAGAAAACTTGTATCTTTGCTAAATGAATGTTACTTTATAAACTATCATTAGTAACATCAATACAGTTTTTGATTTTTTTTTAAAGAGCTATATGTTACATGTTTTCTTACCTGCAAATGGAATCATCAGGATCAAAAACATCTGAAATGATTTAAATTCAACCATTGTGTTTCCTTCTCTTGTTTTCTATGTCTTGTTCTCAGGCTGTAAACTCTCAAAGTCTCTGTCTAAGTTCCTCTGAAAGACAAACGTAGCATCAACTGTCTGATTAATGTCTCCTCCTCATATGTGGTTCTTTATGTAGGTGGAGCGTAGCAGCTTCTTCCTCAGCTCTAAGTCACACGTAAAGAGAAAAAAATAGACAAAATATGCATGTATTGTATGACCAAACTCACATTCAAACTTCATGGTTTCATGGAGCAGAGACATGTTCAAGTGAATAACAGTTTGTTGACTCCAATCATCAGAAATGTCACAAAAGTCCTTTTAGAACCATTTCTACAAAAACTACTGTTACAATGAAATTAATTATATTACAAGCTGCGTTAATGAAACACTTACATATTCTTTAGAAGGTGTTTCTTAGAGAACAGATACAGTTAAACTCTTCATCCACTCTTGATTCTTGATGTCAGTGTTGCAGAAACACAGATAATATTTTAGTGCTCTAGTGAGACCTGTTGGTTCTTCCTCACAGAAACTTTTCTGAGAACTAAAAAGGAAGTGTTTTGGTGAGAATGTGGTTCAACAGCAGCAGCTCTGGAGGTTTTACCCACAAATGATGAGCAAATGTCCAGTGTGGTTAAAACACTGATGTGAACTATTTGAATTGTCTGAGCATCACACACCTACACTTCCTTTTTTTCTAAGTCTGAACAAGCATGTTGGCTCATGCAGTTTCATGAAAATACACATTTATATTTGTACATTGAAGTACATGAATAAACTATGTTGTCCACTGTGGAAGAAAGTCTGATCAGTTGACACACTGATCGAACCTAAATCTAGAATCTGGAATAAGAAACCTACATATAAGCACCTTATACACACTTGAACAGTGATATTGGTAAACTAATTATTTACAGTTACAACACAGTTTACAGTTTTTTTTTTTTCAGCTTTCCTTCCTGACTTTGGCTGCCGCTTCTGTATTGCTTTTAGCCTGGATTTTATTTTATAAATCCTCATCTTTAATTTGGATTATAGTTTATATTTCCTGTCAGAAATATGTGTCTCTGGACCGTCTGATGGTCGTCTGCTGCATCTTTCATGTGAACATGATCAGAACTGGATTCAGAAACCCTGGATTTATTGAACAAGGTTTAAGATTCACAAATGACAAATTCAAAGTCAGTAAATTTTATGTGGAGAAAATATCTGGTGTTTACCACCTGCAGTGACTGTAAATGGACAAGAATGTTATTTATCTAGAATGTTACTGTGTTTGGTGTTCAAGCTAATTCATTTCTCTCACACTGATCTAAATGAATACATGAAGGAGTCATGGAACACAATGTCTGAGTCTTACATGTTTATTTGCATTTTTTTCTATTGTCAGCTGTAATGATAAATGTGACTAAATGAGATTTCAGCATTAAGTCTTCAATTTGTTCTAACTGCTGACAAACAATAGCAACAACAACAAAAATAAAGTATATTACAGTGAGATTTGTACGTAATAAAAATGAGACTAAAACAAGCACAATCTTAATACAGCTCTAAATATAACAGTAAAATTAATTTAAGATGATAAAGCAAATATATTAAATCAAGAAACTGAAGAATTAAAGCTCATATTTCATTTAAACACAAAAAACTCCTGAGAAGCAACAATAAAAACCACATCAAAGTAAATTGCAGTGAGTTCTATTGGTGATAAAAAAAATAACACAAGACAAGCAAAATATTGAACCAAAATAAGAAAATACTTCAATAATTGTGTTGATAGTTTGTTGTTTTATTGTCTTTACTGATCAGATAAAACAGACTTCTAGTCCTGTTGCAGCAGTAAAGCAGATTCTGTTTTTCTCTGTTCTCATTTCCTGTTCAATCATGTTTAAATCCAGCTGCTGTGTTTGAAATAACTGCAGATAAGAAATATTTTCACAGCTGATTTGTTGATCTGTGGAATCTAACAGGAGCAGAAACATCTTCAGCATTTTCATACGTCACCACATCATCATCTTCATCACTGTGCTGCTGTGGAAACACAAAGTATCAGAACTGCATGTTTCATCTCTCTGTGTTTGTTTTGATCTTTATAATACACACAATGTGGTGAAAATATCTTTACTAGCAACAAATTAGTTTGTCATGAATTCATGTTTTCAGGATTCACTTGTAAAACTCACCTTCTTGCCACGATGTGTTTTGGAACCTGAACAGACAAAAGAGGAATTCTCCTTTAGTCTCTTTGTGAATATTCAGGTTTATCTCAACTTGTTGGTTATAAATCAGTTTCACTGTAAATGTTGTCACCTTTTGTTCTGGTCCAAATGTTGACTGACACAACAATCATTGAGAGTGCTGCTACACCCACAAGAACAAAGATGAACCTGATCCAACAACCTTCAGAGAGAAATAATGAAGCACAGTTTGAAACTCATGAGGCTGAAGATGAGATGAATGAATGAAACATGGAGTCAGTTCAGGCAGAGATCTGAAGTTGTGTTTGTATCGGATCACTGACATCTTGTGTCTCTACAGTGTTTCACAATCATTGTCTTGTTCACATGAACATTATCAGCATCATTGATCACTGTCAGTCTGCTGATCACACTCATGTCAACAACATCTGATCATGTGATTAAAACACTGTTGTTCTCCTATTTTCTATATTACTGACCTGAAAAACAGAAAGACACAGAAAGATGTTTGATTTGATGATGAATCACTGCTTGTAGATATTACTGTTTATACTGTACCTGCATTTAGGCTTGTTTCTGCTGCTGTTGGGTCTGTTGTTGTTGTTGGTCTGGTTGTTGCTTTGGTTGATGCTTTGGTTGTTGTTGTTTTTGGTCTGGTTGTTGCTTTGGTTGCTTTAGTTGTTGTTTTGGTTGTTGTTGGTAATTTAGTTGTTGTTGTTGGTCTGGTTGTTGCTTTTGTTGTTCTTTTGGTTGTTGTTGGTAACTTAGTAGTTGTTGGTGGTGGTGTTGCTACGTTGTCTCCTAAAAGAAGATAAAATCCAAACAACTGAGAAAATTCCTCATATTTACCATCTACAAGAAGCAAACAACAAACTGTCCTGTCATCTTAAAACTTCCAATGAATCATTAAACAGTTTCATTGTGTTTCATTTCACATCCAGACAGAACCAGTTCAAACTGTTGATCTTCTCCTCACCTGGAAATAGTTGCACTTTGTTACATTTCCTACATTTGACTTCATGTTTATAGAAAATGGCCAATAGAGCCAAACTGGTGTCTTCACACTGTTCTATTGATCCAAATCATGAAATCAGCTCTGATTAAATGTTTCCATCCTCCATGTGTCGACACAGAGCAAAGATAAAAGCTTTTACATTCAACTTCCTCACTGCAGCCAGAATTATTGTAATGTTTCAGTGTTTTCTAATGAGACAGTTGAAGATGAAAACATTATGATGTAAATACTCACTGTAGAAAACAGACAGATAAACCCAAGAGTCTGTAAGTTTTTGTCCTGATATAAACTGTCTGCAGATGTAAAAACCATCATCCTCATCTGTGACCTTCTTTATAACCAGAGAACATTTCTCTGTAACACTCAGTCTGTATGATTTAGCTGCAGCGTGAATCTGTCCATATTCAAACAGTGTAACTGCTGGTTCAGTTGGGAAGTAATCAAAGGTCCAGGTAGTACTGTGACATTTATCCTGATAATCTTTGACATCTTCACAAGGTAAAGTAGCGTCATCTCCAACTCTGACATTGATGCTGGAATAATGCTGAGTTACTGCTGCTGAGAAAATGAAAGAAATACAAAAACAAATTTAATTTTTAAAAATATGTTGAATTGAATAATACAAAACACTTGTATCTTAGCTACATGAATGCTACTTTGTAAACTGACATAAGTAACATCAATTCAGATTTTTGATCTTTATTTTTTTAAAATTATATGTGTTAAATGTTAAATTATGTTTCCTTACCTGTAAATGGAATCATCAGGATCAGAAACATTTGAAATGATTTGAATTCAGCCATTGTGTTGCCTTCTTTTGTTCTCACACTCTGAACTCTCAAAGTGTCTGTCCAAGATCCTCTGAAAGACAAATGTAGCATCAACTGTCTGATTAGTGTCTCTTCCTCATGTGGTTCTTCATGTAGGCGGAGCGTAGCAGCTTCTTCCTCAGCTTTAAGTCAGATGTAAAGAATATTTATTGAATAAGGAAGGTGACACTGATCTACATTGACTGATAGGAACAAAATTAAATTAATGGAGGTCAATAAGACTAACTATGCAGAGGTTTGATGTATTGTACAGTTGTGTCTCTGTACTGATGCTATGATGGACGTCAACTCCACCTTATTTCAACGTCATCATGACGTCATCATGTAATGCTTCAAACCTCTCCAACTAATTTTAACTTTATGAATTCTATGACTCTTAATGTCAGTGATGCAGAATCACAGATAATATTTTAGTGCACTTGTTATTTCTTCCTCACAGTAGCTTTTCTGAGAACTGAAGTGTTTTGGTGAGAACATGGTTCAACAGCACTATTTCACTGTTGAAATTGCATTAGCACAGTTGAAGTTATGCTTGTAATGCCGTTGGTGATACGTTCCTTGAGATGATTTATGTCTCGTATCTTCACCTGATACACCATGGCCTTCAAGTGCCCCCAAAGATAACGTCAATGCATCTTCTAGGGTATCTGGAACATAAAAAAATATACATTTTCCTATGTATGGAAATGTATGGCCCACCCTGTATATAACTGTAAAACTGTAGACATTTTTTGGTGAGAATGTGGTTCAACAGTAGCAGAGCTCTGGAGGTGTTACCCACACATGATGACCAAGTAAACATCAATGTGGTTAAAACACTGATGTGAACTATTTGCGCTACCAAGTTGAGAATCACCTTTATCCTCTTTCATCCAATGTGACTCTCATTACCTTGGGACTTGTGTTTTCTGTTTTTCAGAAATCACCTCAGGGTACAGAGTGCAGCGACCAAAACCCTAATTGAGTCCGAAAGAATCTCTTTAACCTGCTGCCAAATCTGTATAATGCCCTGTCATACATTTATATACACTGTACATAAATGAAAATACATAGCTTGTTCTCAACAAGATTGTGCTTCCCACAGTAAAATATTTTTAAATATGACCGCTAGTTTTTGAGCTGTGAATGGTTGTTTGAGGAGTCTAACCCTTCGTCTGTCTGTCTGTTCCTCTCTCTGCAAGCAACCAGTGACTCACAGCTGATTGGCTGTTTGATACTGGACTACACTTTCAAAGTAAAAGTTCAAAGATGTTAAAGGTACTGATCAGGATTTGTGCAACATGCTGATTTTTGAAAATAAAATGTATTTCTATAAATTGTACCATATGTATAATAATAGCAGGGCAAATTAACTGGTAAAAGCTGCATATCAGATCTGTTTGCCACTTGACCCAGGTTGTGCCCCTGGAGATCCTTTTGAGGATGACGATTCCTGCCAATATTTGTATGGTCTCATTCATGTTTATGGACTTTGGAAACAAGAGAAGGTTAACCAAATGAAGGAAGCATATCATTCCATAACTTGTCAAAATGCAGCTCGCAAACCTGCACTCAGGATTTCATTACCTGACTTCATGGATTTGGATTTTATTAACACTCCTAAATCTCAGTCTGCCATTTCCCTGCCTGCTAGTTCACCTGCTAACTCTGAGCCCACTCTGTGCATTGTTTGGGTGGGGGTAATGAGCCTTCAGTTGGCAAGTAATCATGGACGTACATCCCTGAACTCAGCTAACTGCCTACCAACCAATTTGCAGTCTACATCACCACCAGATTACTCCTCATATTCTGTCTCCCCTGATTCCATGGCTGATGATACCTGCAAGTCTCCTTACTGGGGGACCTGACTTGCCATTAAGCCCAGCTCTGGAAAGTGAGGTCTCCAACACAGGAGCTCCCAGTTGCCCTCATCTCCATTTCATCTAGTGCCCTGTCTTCCTTCCTGCTCAACAGAGCCCTAGGACTGGACAATTTCCACCCCAGCCAGATCAGTTCCCCATCTGAACCTGGACCCCAGCACTCCAATAAAGCACCTTCCAGAAAATCTTCCAGACGCAAGCATGCCTCCAGAGGACGCCAGACCTTGTTGCTCCCCAGCACCCAGACCTGGCCGCTCCTTAGCCCCGCAGAGGTCCCCCAGCACCAGTTCTTCTTCCTGGCCATCTCTGAGCGGGTCGATATGTCACCTCACCTGTCCTGGAGGGGCTCTACGCTGCCTCACCTGTCCTGGAGGGGCTCTACGCTGCCTCACCTGTCCTGGAGGGGCTCTATGCCATCGACGCCGCCTCACCAGTTCCCTAGTGGGTCGACACAGCCATAATGCTGGGACTCGCCAGAGTCAAGTGACAAATCCCCCAGCCCAGAAAGTGTTGAGCCTGTGTCAGCTGACAAAATGTCGCTGGCCTCCCGAGTGGTTCAGTCCTGAGCAGTGCAGAGCAGAAGGTCTTATCCTCACAGAGAATGTAACATCATATCAGACTGAAGGAACTGATCCAGTCTATAAGTATCTCTTCAACTCCAAGAGTGAATAATCCTACTGATACATCTTTCTGAAATCCACCAGCAGCTCCTTGGTTTTATTGGTGTTCATCATAATGACAGGAGTGTTGATGATCCCATCGATCCAAACAGTGTGTTCAGTAAACTAGACGATGTAAGTGGAGTTCCTGACTACAGTCATACAGTCATTTTTGCAGCAACAACATCAACAGACTCTGGTCAACATGCTGTAAACTTTTGATTAAAGGAGTTAATATCAACTAGAATATCAACTTTATGATTTTTTCTCATTCAAATACTGATAAGAGCTGCAAAGTGTAAACTGCTCCCTGTGAAATATCTTCAGTATGAGAAAGTGGAATGTTTGTGTGTAAAGAGTCAAACCTGAGAGGAGTTTAAAACAAAATCAGCATGCAGAGCACTGATTTTCCTTTATTTCACTTTTCCAACAGTCCCTTTTTTTTTACACAAACTGCATCAAACATAAATGACTTCTAAATACATCTGAACAAGCATGAAAACTACCTGATTTCTCCTCAAACTGTACAACAAATCATCAACTCCTTTCCTGCTGCTGAATTAATGACTCTCAAGGATGATAACTAATGAAGAAGTGATGTCATCCTCAACTTATTACATGTTAAACAATAACAGATATATGTTTAAAAAGAAGGTAATGACAAGATGAACAAAAAACATTTAGAAAAAGTAAGGTTATTTTGGAAAATGTACAATAATATTCTTACTTATTTTTTATGTAAATACAACAATCAGCCACATGACTCTACTTTTGAGAGTTTGATACCCTGAATCTACTTCACCACCTTATGGACAACAAGGTTTTACAGCAGTTAATAAAATATTCATACAGCAATCATAAAAAAGAGAAAAAAATATTGTTATATTGTATAGAAAATTTACAGCAGTATAATAGAAAATAACTCAAATTTGTTCTATATCTGTCTTCCTCTTCATGTTTCCAGCAAAGTAATCACACAAAATAAACAAGCTAAATAACTGATTATGAAGATAAACTATATCATATTTTACCAGGTTTGAGATACAAAGAAAACTCTCCCACAGTAGTATGAAGTAATCAGAAGCTTGAACTGATCATTTATCAATGTGAAATAAATGTAATGATTACAGGTGTAGCTACACTGTGGCCTCTTATGTGTTGGTCTTGTTGATGGAGATGTAGAGCCTCCTGGGATCAGTGGAAGCTCCAGCAGAGGTGGAGAAAGTGTTGAGAGTGCTGTAGGTCACCATATCATCTTCACCCTGAACCTGGAGACAAACAACGAAACACAACTAATACACTGACAAAACATTAGGGATCATCCACTGGAGAACAAGAATGTTCTGGAGGCTGACACCACAGGATTGATGATTTCAGTGTGCTGCTCTCCTTTTTATTCAAAGTGTTCTATTTGCTGCTGTTACACTGTAAATTTCCCTGCTGTGGGATCAATAAAGGTTTAACCTATCTATCTATCTATCTATCTATCTATCTATCTATCTATCTATCTATCTATCTATCTATCTATCTATCTATCTATCTATCTATCTATCTATCTATCTATCTATCTATCTATCTATCTATCTATCTATCTATCTATCTATCTATCTTCATCACAACAGTAATAACCAATAAGAGAACTTACCCGGGCTTTTCTCTTGGTCTTCTTCTTGTAGCGGATGGAGGCGTAGGAAACACCATCTGGAGGATCAGCCTGTACAGTGAACACAGCCAGAGGTGGAAGATGACCACATTTACTCAACTACTGATATATAAACACTGAGATACCGATTGACGTTTTCTTCCACTTTGTGCCATGTTATACTTCTACTCCATTACACTACAAGATGCACTGCTCTTTTTTATTTCTCTGAGAGTTGTAGAAGCAGGTTACTTTGTAGAATTAAACATAAGCTACTTGTAAAATGAGATGCATTATTCAGGGAAAACATCTTCATCTTTTCAAGTCATTTCAATCTGGATTTTAAGTTTCATTGTCTTATATCAGGTGAAAAAATTCAACAACTTCAACTTCAGCAAATGTCAATTTCTTTCACAGTTCTAGTTTGCAGATACTAATTTCTAAAATATTTTTAACAATTAAAATAAGAAACAGGTGGAAATATTCTGCACTGAAAAGTTTTGGGACACTGTTGTGTTTCTGGACATTTAGTGAAAAGCAAAAATTTGATCCGGTTTGATTCACTGCCTACAGATACACCTGAACACCATCACGACACCACACCATGACCAATTACACAACAAAAATATTACAAATTTAGTGTTCTTCTGTGAAAAAAGTAAGTCCACCTTTGGCATAAAAAGCTAGTATTTCTCTCCTAGTATTGAAATATCTTCTTGGGGGTGTTTTCCATTACTGTCCACCAGCCTCTGATGTCAGTCCAGTGCGATTTTGACTCCTTTGTCCTGAAAAAATCCTTCAGTTGGAAGATGTTTCAGGGTTTCATGTTGCCTGTGCTGTCTGTAGGGAGGTCTGAAGTGGTACTACAATCTAAGCTCTGACTAGACCGGTCCATAAAACTCCCTTTCACTCTTTTTGAGTCATTCCTTGATTGATTTACTAGTTTGCTTAGGATCATTATCCTGCTGAAAAGTCTACTTCTGGTTCAGTTTTCATATGATACATAATTCATGGATGATTCTAAAACTACAACCAGCTCAGCCTCCACAGAAGCAGACAAACCCCAAACCATCACAGTTCCACCATCATCTTCTATCCTGGTACACTTTGCAGGTAAAAACTGTGCAATCTCTTTCTGATTACAGATGGATGCATGTTGACACCAAACAGAATCCAGAGATTAAAACAAGACGAGTTCCTCCATTTGCTCCCCAAGGAGGTTCTCATTATTGGCACATAATTTTATGAATTTGAAGGTGTGAGAATTCAATTTTTTTTTTAGATATAAATGATAAACTTGACTGAAAATACAAATGAAATGTTTCATTGAGTATATCACCTTTATCTGTAGGCTGTGCTCTTATTGTTCCATGCCATGTTCATGGCATGTTTTATTTTTCACAAGACAGAATATCAAACAAGCTGTTCACCATAACTGTATTACTTCAATCTTTTAGTTCCATTTTGCCATCAATAATTAAATACTTGTTCTTAAATAGGCTTTTAAACCCCTCGAATTTAGTACATATTTTTATTTTAGTATTACGTACATTAATTAAACTAATAGTAATCTTTCCCCCTCAGCTACCTGAAAAATAACATAACATTCATCAGCCACTGTCTGTGTCTTATAGCTCCATGTTGGAGGACAAATACCCTTAAACAAGAAACAAGAGTAAGTTTGAGCTGCTGTTTAATCTGATGGTGTCCTGACTGGTTTCTGTACTAGACTGAGTCACTTCAGAGTTTAAGCTCTATTCTAATCATGGTCTAGTTATAGTTTTCTGTTTAGAGAAATGGTTACCTAAAATAAAGTAAAACCACAGAAAAATCTACTACAAAGATCATCATTGGATAAATATTTGATCACTCTGTAGAAAAACTCACAGTGTTGTCGTCCAACTGGGTGTTGTTCTCTGAAAAGACAAAGAAAATCAAATTTGGGTTCAACATCAGAACTCGAAGTTTAGCAAAATATTTGTTCCCAGAAGTTGAAGTTCTCTGAATGTTCTCACCTTTAGCTCCCTTCCATCTGATGACTGCCACAATGATGATCAAGAGTGCTGCTGAAACAACAGCTACAGGGATCAGAATTGCTGGGAGATCTAAAATCAAATTATTAAATATTGTAATTAGTGTATGATTAGAATAGAAAACAATTTTTCTGTCTAAAGCATTTGATTTCATCTTTTATAATTCGTTGCTTTGTGATCATCAGTTGGCCCTGTGGACGGACAAGTGAGAAATAACAAAATGTGTCATAGAATCACTGTTACTGTTCATACTGTACCTGCATTTGGGCTTGTTTCTCCTGCTGCTGGGTCTGTTGTTGTTGGTGGTGGTGGTGTTGGTCTGGTTGTTGTTCTGGTTGCTTTAGTTGTTGTTGGTCTGGTTGTTGCTTTGGTTACTTTAGTTGTTCGTTTGCTTGTTGATGATAATTTAGTTGTTCTTTTGGTTGTTGTTGGTAATTTAGTTGTTCTTGTTGGTGGTGGTGTTGCCACGTTGTCTACTAAAAGATGATAAAATCCAAACAACTGAGAAAATTCCTCATATTTACCATCTACAATAAGTAAATAACAAACTGTCCTGTCATCTTAAAACTTCCAATGAATCATTAAACAGTTTCATTGTGTTTCATTTCACATCCAGACAGAACCAGTTCAAACTGTTGATCTTCTCCTCACCTGGAAATAGCTGCACTTTGTTACATTTCCTACATTTGACTTCATGTTTATAGAAAATGGCCAATAGAGCCAAACTGGTATCTTCACACTGTTCTATTGATTCAAATCATGAAATCAGCTCTGATTAAATGTTTCCATCCTCCATGTGTCGACACAGAGCAAAGATAAAAGCTTTTACATTCAACTTCCTCACTGCAGCCAGAATTATTGTAATGTTTAATATGCTTAAATTAATAAGACAGAAAATTTGTATCTTAGTTAAATGAATTTAACTTTATAAACTATCATTAGTAACATCAATACAGATTTTTGGTCTGTTTTTAAATCTATATGTTTTCTTACCTGTAAATGGAATCATCAGGATCAGAAACATGTGAAATGATTTGAATTCAACCATTGTGTTTCCTTCTCTTGTTTTCTATGTCTTGTTCTCAGGCTGTAAACTCTCAAAGTCTCTGTCTAAGATCCTCTGAAAGACAAATGTAGCATCAACTGTCTGATTAATGTCTCCTCCTCATATGTGGTTCTTCATGTAGGCGGAGCGTGGCAGCTTCTTCCTCAGCTTTAAGTCAGATGTAAAGAAAAAATAGACAAAATATGTATGTATTGTATGACCAAACTGACACTCAAACTTCATGGTTTGATGGAGCACACACATGTTCAGGTTAATAACAGTTTGTTGACTCCAATCATCAGAAAGTATCACAAAAGTCCTTTTAGAACCATTTCTACAAAAACTACTGTTACAATGAAATTAATTATATTACAAGCTGCGTTAATGAAACACTTACATATTCTTTAGAAGGTGTTTCTTAGAGAACAGATACAGTTAAACTCTTCATCCACTCTTGATTCTTGATGTCAGTGTTGCAGAAACACAGATAATATTTTAGTGCTCTAGTGAGACCTGTTGGTTCTTCCTCACAGCAACTTTTCTGAGAACTAAGTAGGAAGTGTGTTGGTGAGAATGTGGTTCAACAGCAGCAGCTCTGGAGGTTTTAGCCTCTGATGGTGACCAGATGACCATCAGATTGACTCAAGACTCATGAGAACAGACAGACAACAGAAGATTTGAAGACACAAGACAAGAAGACATTTATCTGAATCTTGATATTCAGTAGCTTGGGAATTTTCACTAAATATATATTTGTATTTTATTCAGAAATGGATTTCAAAGTCTTTACCAACTTATGTTGATTAGATAATTCAGTTGTGGTTGGAGATCCCACAATCTGTACAATTCATACTCAGAGGTAGATTCACAATCCCTGGTTGACCTACTGAGTTGATGACCAGCTTCATAAGACTGCTTGTCTCGACTGTGATTGTTTGGTTAAATGAAGCCAGATAATGAAAAAACACCTTGGATAAGTTGAACTTGTTTCATAGTTCAGGCTCCAAAGCTCTGGGGCTGAAACAGACGTCACTTGAACTGTGTTTGGGAGTTTTTTTTTAATGACATTTCTACACTGAAGATGAGATTTTTAAATTCATTCTCCTCATCATTTTGAAAATAGTTACATTTTTATTAATTGATTATATATTTTTGTGAGTAGTACAAAGGGACTATGCCTGTAATATTGTTCCACAATCCTGTGATGCATGATGACAACTAAACTGAACCTAGAATCTGGAATAAGAAACCTACATATAAGCTGCTTATACACACTTAAACAGTGATATTGATAAACTAATTATTTACAGTTGCAACACAGTTTACAGGTTTTTGCAGCTTTCCTTCCTGACTTTGGCTGCAGCTGCTGTGTTGCTTTTAGCCTGTATTGTATTTTAAAAATCCTCATCTTTATTTGGGATTATAGTTTATATTTCCTGTCAGAAATATTCATCTCTGGACCGTCTGTGTTTGTGATGGTCGTCTGCTGCCTCTTTCATGTGAACATGATCAGAACTGGATTCAGAAACTCTGAATTAACTCAACAAGGTTTAAGATTCACAAATGAAAAATTCAAACCCACTAAATTTTATGTGGAAAAAATATCTGGTGTTTACCACCTGCAGTGACTGTAAATGGACAAGAATGTTGTTTATCTAGAATGTTACTGTGTTTGGTGTTCAAGCTAATTCATTTCTCTCATATTGATCTAAATAAATACATGAAGGAATCATGAAACACAGTGTTTGAGTCTTACATGTTTATTTGCATTTTTTTATTATCAGTTTTAATAATTAAAAAAAACACTTAATGTTCAAATCTCATTCAAATTCCCCAAAAACAACAGTATTAACAACAACAAACCTAAATCTAAGTAAATTACAATGAGATTTGTAAGTAATGAAAATGAGATTAAAACAAGCAAAATCTTAAAACAGCTCTAAATATAACATTAAAATCAATTGAAGACAGTAAAGCAAATATATTAAATAAAGAAAAAAACATTTAAACACAAAAAAACTCCTGAGAAGCAACAACAACAAAACAACAGCAAAGTAAATTACAGTGAGTTATATTAGTGATAAAAATAACACAAGACTAGCAAAATATTGAAACAAAAGAAGAAAATACTTCAATAATTGTGTTGATAGTTTGTTGTTTTATTGTCTTTACTGATCAGATAAAACAGACTTCTAGTCCTGTTGCAGCAGTAAAGCAGATTCTGTTTTTCTCTGTTCTCATTTCCTGTTCAATCATCTTTAAATCCAGCTGCTGTGTTTGAAATAACTGCAGATAAGAAATATTTTCACAGCTGATTTGTTGATCTGTGGAATCTAACAGGAGCAGAAACATCTTCAGCATTTTCTTACGTCACCACATCATCATCTTCATCACTGTGCTGCTGTGGAAACACAAAGTATCAGAACTGCATGTTTCATCTCTCAGTGTTTGACTTGATCTTTATAATACACACAATGTGGTGAAAATATCTTTACTAGCAACAAATTAGTTTGTCATGAATTCATGTTTTCAGGATTCACTTGTAAAACTCACCTTCTTGCCACGATGTGTTTTGGAACCTGAACAGACAAAAGAGGAATTCTCCTTTAGTTTCTTTGTGAATATTCAGGTTTATCTCAACTTGTTGGTTATAAATCAGTTTCATTGTAAATGTTGTCACCTTTTGTTCTGGTCCAAATGTTGACTGACACAACAATCATTGAGAGCGCTGCTACACCCACAAGAACAAAGATGAACCTGATCCAACAACCTTCAGAGAGAAATAATGAAGCACAGTTTGAAACTCATGAGGCTGAAGATGAGATGAATGAATGAAACATGGAGTCAGTTCAGGCAGAGATCTGAAGTTGTGTTTGTATCGGATCACTGACATCTTGTGTCTCTACAGTGTTTCACAATCATTGTCTTGTTCACATGAACATTAACAGCATCATTGATCCCTTACAGTCTGCTGATCACATTCATGTCAACAACATCTGATCAGTTTGATTTAGTGTCAAATCACTGCTTGTAGATGTTACTGTTCATACTGTACCTGCATTTAGGCTTGTTTCTGCTGCTGTTGGGGTTGTTGTTGTTGTTGTTGGTTTGATTGTTGCTTTGTTTGCTTTAGTTGTTCTTTTGGTTGTTGTTGTTGGTAATTTAGCTGTTCTTGGTGGTGCTGTTGCTACGTTGTCTCCTAAAAGATGATAAAATCCAAACAGTTGAGAAAATTCCTCATATTTACCATCTACAAGAAGCAAAAAACAAACTGTCCTGTCATCTTAAAACTTCCAATGAATCATTAAAGATTTCACATCCAGACTGAACCAGTTCAAACTGTTGATCTTCTCATCACCTGGAAATAGTTGCACTTTGTTACATTTCCTATATTTGACTTCATGTTTATTGAAAATGGCCAATAGAGCCAAACTGGTTTCTTCACACTGTTCTATTGATTCAAATCATGAAATCAGCTCTGATTAAATGTTTCCATCCTCCATGTGTCGACACAGAGCAAAGATAAAAGCTTTTACATTCAACTTCCTCACTGCAGCCAGAATTATTGTGATGTTTCAGTGTTTTCTAATGAGACAGTTGAAGCTGAAAACATTATGATGTAAATACTCACTTTTAGTAACAGTCAGTTCAACCTGAGAGTCTGTAACTTTTTGTCCTGATATAAACTGTCTGCAGGTGTAATGACCAACATCCTCATCTGTGACCTTCCTTATAACCAGAGAACATTTCTCTCTAACACTCAGTCTGTGTGATTTAGCTGCGGCTTCTCTGTGAAACTTTCCGTGTTCAAACAGTGTTTCTGATGGTCCAGTTTTTAAGAAATTGAAGAACCAGGTAGTACTGTGACATTTATCCTGATAATCTTTGACATCTTCACAAGGCAAAGTAGCTTCATCTCCAGCTGTGACAGTGATGAAGGATCTATGTTGAGTCACTGCTGCTGAGAAAATGAAAGAAATACAAAAAACAAAATGAAATTGTAAAAAATATGCTTAAATTAATAAGACAGAAAATTTGTATCTTAGTTAAATGAATTTAACTTTATAAACTATCATTAGTAACATCGATACAGATTTTTGGTCTGTTTTTAAATCTATATGTTTTCTTACCTGTAAATGGAATCATCAGGATCAGAAACATCTGAAATGATTTGAATTCAACCATTGTGTTTCCTTCTCTTGTTTTCTATGTCTTGTTCTCAGGCTGTAAACTCTCAAAGTCTCTGTCTAAGATCCTCTGAAAGACAAATGTAGCATCAACTGTCTGATTAGTGTCTCTTCCTCATGTGGTTCTTCATGTAGGCGGAGCGTAGCAGCTTCTTCCTCAGCTTTAAGTCAGATGTAAAGAATGTTTCTTGTATAAGGAAGGCGACACTAATCTGCAGTGAATGATAGGAGCAAAATTAAATTAATGGAGGTCGATAAGACTAACTATGCAGAGGTTTGATGTATTGTACAGTTGTGTCTCTGTACTGATGCTATGATGGACGTAAATTCAACCTTATTTCAACGTTATCATGACCTTATCATGTAATGCTTCAAACCTCTCCAATTAATTTTAACTTTATGAATTCTATGACTCTTAATGTCAGTGATGCAGAATCACAGATAATATTTTAGTGCTCTGAGACCTTTTTTTTTTCTTGCTCACAGTAGCTTTTCTGAGAACTGAAGTGTTTTGGTGAGAACATGGTTCAACAGCAGCAGCTCTGGAGGTGTTACCCACAAATAATGACCAAGGAAACACCTGGTGTGGTTAAAATACTGATGTGAACTATTTGAATTGTCTGAGCATCACTCACCTACACTGGCTTTTTTCAAAATATGAAGAAGCATGTTGGATTCTGCCAAACATTTGGTTTGAAGCAGTCAAAGAATAAAGGAGAGGAAAGCTTGGAGTTGCTGCTGTAGCTTCAAGACAATGTGTCCGTCCAGACAGTAAAGGTGGCAGAAGCAGTCAGATGTGGTTTTGAACTGTTTCTAAACTGAAAAGACCTGCACCGTCTGACTTCTGTTTCCTAAACTGAAGTCACACTTGTGTAGTCGCCATTCTCAGAGTATAGATGAAGTCATTTATGCTGTTGATGAATATCTGGAGGCTCATGATGTGACCTTCTTCCAGTAAGGGATAGTGAAGTAGTGAAGCTGGAACATTGGTGGACCAAGTGCATTAAAGTTAAAGGAGACAATGTTGAAAAACAATGTCAGAAGAATATATATATATATATATATATATATATATATATATATATATATATATATATATATATATATATATATATATATATATATATATATATAAATAAACTGTAAAACTGTAGATAAAACTGGATGCAGCACAGGAGTCACCTGACTTCATCTCCTCCCTCTGCCAGTGTAAGAAGGTCACATACTTCAAAAGGAGTGCTTGCTTCCGGTTAGTCCGTCTTTCTCCATTACGTTGTTTCAAGAAATTACCTCATTTGTTGCAACCTCTCAGTTTATTTAGATCACGTGTGAGACAGAGTGTGCAGAATTCTTCTATTCTATTCTACAGAAATAGGGAACTTCAGCTGATCCAACAGAGAAATGATTTGATCCCATTGACGTTTCCCCTGAGCTGCACAGAGCAGCATCTGAAGTGGAGCAGATGAATCTGAAGAGGAAAGATGATTCAGAATTTCTAATCATTCAGCCCGAGAGAGAAAGTTACCTCTACGGTGTGATGAAACAACAAATAGGAGAAAATACATGTTTTCAGTTGAGTTGTTGGGATTTAGATTTTGGTGTTAACGTGCCTGTTAGGGCACAGAGCCTAAATGGAGAGTTCCCTGGACTGATGGTGTTTTCAGCTATCTGGCAGCAGCAGCAGATGATGTGAGATCTCTCTTCAGCTGTTGGCTGAGTCAGTTGGGATGAAGCTGTAATTTACTGCTTGATTATTCAACCATAATGCACAGTCTTCTAAAACATTTTGGAAACCTTCCCAGTAAGTAAACAGTTAATGATATGATAAATTCTTGGTAAAATAAAGATTAAATGCATTTTGATGAATCTACAACACTATTTTGCACAGCAGCCTCTGGGCAAAATTCCATTGGAGGAATTCAATATAAGCAATAAAGAAACCTACATTGTCATTGAAGAGGGCCAAGAGGCCAAAGAGGAAATAGCAGCCAGCAGAGAAGGTGTGACACAGCAGAGGAGTCTATGTTGGGTTATTAACAAGAATACTTTGACTTTTTAGGATACATGTTCAATGGATTTGATTGAAATAATTAAGACCTCCAAATTTTAGAATTTAAAGTCTCAAATTAAAAATCTGTTTGCTTGTTCTATATTGAGTAAAGGTCTTCTGACTGACAACAGACCCAATGACTTGTCCTGCTATTGTCATACATACGTCGATCAGACGCATATATGACATCATGACCACCTGAGTAATATTGTGTTGGTCCCCCTTTTGCTGCCAAAACAGCCCTGATCCGTCGAGGCATGGACTCTACTAGACCCCTGAAGGTGTGCTGAGGTATCTGGCACCAGGATGTTAGCAGCAGATCCTTTAAGTCCTGGAACTTGCAAGGTGGGACCTCCATGGATCAGACTTGTTCGTCCAGCGCATCCCACAGATACTCGATATGATTGAGATCTGTGGAATTTGAAGGCCAAGTCAACACCTCAAACTGGTTGTTGTGCTCCTCAAACCATTCCTGAACCATTTTTGATTTGTGGCATGGTGCATTATCCTGCTGAAAGAGACCACAGCCATCAGGGAATAAAGTTTCCATGAAAGGTGTACATGGTCTGCAACATTGCTTAGGTAGGTGGTACATGTCAAAGTAACATCCAGATGGATGGCAGGACCCAAGGTTTCCCAGCAGAACATTGCCAAAAGCATCACACTGCCTCCACTTGCTTGCCTTTTTCCCATAGTGCATCCTGGTGCCATGTGTTCTCCAGGTAAGTGCACACCTGGCCATCCACGTGATGTAAAAGAAGATGTGATTCACTTGCCCATTGTTGGTGCTTTCGGCACAAGGTTCAGCACGGGCACCCTGACTGGTCTGCAGCTATGCAGCCCCAGACTGCGATGCACCATGTATTCTGACACCTTTCTATCAGAGCCAGTATTAACTTCTTCGGCAGTTTGAGCAACAGTAGCTCATCTGTTGGATTGGATCACATCAGCCAGCCTTCGCTCCCCACATGCATCAATGGCCATTCATGACCCTGTTGCTGGTTCACCACTGTTCCTTCCTTGGACCAGTATTGATAGATACTGACCACTGCAGACCAGGAACACCCCACAAGAGCTGCAGTTCTGGAGATTCTCTGACCCAGTCGTCTAGCCATCACAATTTGGCTCTTGTCGAACTTGCTCAAATCCTTTCACTTGCCCGCTTTTCCTGCTTCTAACACATTAACTTTGAGGACAAAATGTTCACTTGCTGACTAATATATCCAACCCACTAGCAGGTGCCATGAAGAAGAGATAATCGGTGATATTCATTTCATCTGTCAGTGGACATAATGTTCTACCTGATTGGTATAGATGTTGTTTGAACTGTGATCTGTCATAATGGGTTATTTTAAACATAAGTTTCTTGATGTTTGTACAGTAAGATATACTATGCCCCAACAATCTGCCATTTTGGAGAAACGAAAAAGTCAGATTTGGATTTTATGTGCCATATATGCAACATATCTCAATAATAAACTGCACTATTTGTGGTTGTTTTTAGAGATGCTACCAGTAGTTTTATACTCATGCTCAAAACTTCCAGCCTCTGTATGTGCAAAAAATGCAGCTCACAGTAATATTTTGGGAGTAAAGCTAAGCAACACAAATACATGGGTCAAGAACTGGAAAGCAAGTTCATGTAGTAAGATGAAGCTGTGCCAAAAACAGCCTCCATATTCCCCAAATCTGTCCTGTATGTTGGGTTTGTGCAAGTGAAGTTTTTCTCTATGTATTCACTGACAACATTTCTTAAGCGTGATGTGTAATTTCTTTTTGTGTGATTATATGAGTTTTGTTTTCAGTACAATGCATTCACAAAATTCCCCAAAAACCTGGAGACCTTATCTGATAATTCTAACCTACTATGTCACAATCACAAGATCCAGATCTTGCATTTTCCTCTCTTTAAAACCTATTTATGCCTCTTTTAATGTTTTCTTCTGCTTCTTTAACATCTTTGTTTTTATGTCTCGTGTGAAGCACTTTGCTAAACAAATAAACTGGCGTCGTTTTGCACAGAAGGAGCCCATATTATCTGAACCACGTGAAGTGAAAATTTTATACAATCAATCCAGATCAGTTTAATGACACCTCACGGAGGGAAAAGTTAATGCTGAGAGCAGCTTTTGGCGCAGAGCAGACCCATGTTTATATGTCGCAGTTAAGTGCAATAAAAACTCATCCTCCAGCTCGGTTTTTAGGCTCTTAGCAGAACTATAAATCTGCAGAGGTTGGCCGGCCAGAGATGACCTCATGGAAAGTCTGGCAGCAGCAGCAGTTTGCTCAGTTTGAGGCGTCCCACCAGCCGCCACCATTCACAAACCAAACCAGCATCACTCCGGTCAACAGCTACAATATTTATGACAGGAGTTGGTGTGCTAACGAACATGATACAGGCTGTAGTTTAGTTTGATTATGTTTCTTGGAGGCAGAGCTTGTAAATAGTAGAAGCACATTAAAGATTGTGAGGTTTAAATCAACCACTGGGAGCATTTATTATTCAGACTGGGACTCTGCTGTATGACCTCAGTTTGTTGGAATCTACTAGATTAGTCAAAACTAATTCTACCTAGTAAAATCCAACTAACAGAAGTTTTCAGTACAAATATATTGATTTAAAATGACGGCTTTGAATGTGGCTTTTGCCATGAAGCATCAATATAATCCACTACTGCATTGAATTCTGCAATTTCCATATTAATGGCAGGAAAATCAACTCACTCGTCCACTTTTCAGTCAACCCAACATGCCAGGATTGTAACTACTATTTATTATGTTTTATTTTGTCATTCATCCATATTCATTTTTGTGTTTCAAGGCCAACAAGTGTGTTAGACTAATAATACTTGGTTAATCCAGTGTGGGTTCCATCAGGAAAACTCTGAACTTTAAGTTTTAGTTGCAACTGAACCTTTGTAAATCTATAAAATAAACATACATGAAAGTAATAGGTGTAGAATAAATATATCTGCAGTGGTTTGTAATGTCTCCTAGAAGATGTTTTGAAGTTCACAGAGTCCACTGACAGCTTAATTGCATGGATAAGGACTGAATTAAAATTTCTGCTTAAATCCATCAAGCCAGGATTCCCCCAAAACTGACCAAAACAATTGCCCTCAACATTTTGAAAAAAGGGGGGAAAAATCCATATTTTTTTCCAGTTTAGGCAAATATTTAATGCTACATTAAATCATTATTTTATTTTTATTCACTTCATTTTATTTCCATTGCCGTCTCTAACTTAAACTCACACAAACAATGCTGTTATTCAACAAAAACAAAGACAAAAATTGAATCGAACCATTATTTACATACCTGTATAGGAATGTAACTACTATGTAATATTTCTACCTGTCAGGGGCTGGTCAGTCCTGCATCTGAAATAAAACTGTCTAGTTCAGTGGAGTTGTTAAAAAAGTCTGAAGTGTTACCAAAGAAAGAAACTCAAATCAAATCCTGAGTTGTCACCAACCCCGGCAAATAAGACGGCAAAGAAAGTTACCTCTTTTTCCACTGTATGCCGTTTTAACTTCTCAAAGCTCAAAGTTTTGGTCTAACATCTCAGTGCTCCCACCAACAAAGCAGTAGGCTGATGAACCCACGGCATCGGTGAACGTAATGAAGCAGCTAAAATTACAGATATTTATCTCAGGAGTTGGTGGAGACCAAACCAGATCTAAAAGAAGAGTAAATGTTTGAGCTACATTCATCAGGTAGATACAAATGAGCACTAATGTTGCTCTGTATCTGCTGGATGTACAAAAGTTTCCGTTTGAAAACACTTCAGATTGCCTATGAAATGTGTAACAAAGCAGATTTCTCTCCTCCAACAGTTTTCTTGGTGGCCTGTTGATCTGCATCTCAGAGACGTTGTTCCCAGAAAAATCCCTCGCTGACTAATCTGTGACAAACCCTAAATCACTGGGTCATTCAGAGGTGGGACAGAAAGTCATGTTGTGTAAGTGGAACATAACATTAATACAGAGACGTGAGTCGCCTCAGTAAAACAAGCACAGACACTTTCCAGGGAAAACTGAAGGGAAACCAACGTCTTCTCTGCAGTTTTATCTGACAAACTCATCACACAGTCCATCTGCATGAAATCCTCTACAGCCGTCTCGTCATGACGCATACTTTGACCTTTCACCAGGCAAATCATTTACTTAAAACAGCAATGCCACATGGATTAAATCATAAGGAGAGATTTTCTGAAAATTTTCTGCCTGATCAAGAAGTTAAACTGTTGAAAGATAAGAAAGAATAACTCCTCGAATTATCTGGAACATTTCCTTCGTTTCAAACTCTGATCCAACACAAACTGTGCTGCAGAACAGAGAGCATGTTTGTTTTTCTCACGTCCAATTTGGCATCCAATAAACAAACTTGTTTACCTTCAAGTTTTATTGGAGTAGCTTTAAAGGACAATGTTGGTTGTTAATAATGAAGCAAAATCCAAAATGGACTTTTAAAGCAGCTGCTGATATTAACAGAAGTTTTTAAAAAGTCATATTAGCATTCTTATAATGAATGCAATTGAATAGGGACGATTAAAACAGATGCACAATGAAGGAATGTGAAAAATTAGAATGCTGTTTACATGATGAGCATCTACTGCTGTATTTGTACAATGTGCTGTTTTAAAAAGTTTATGAATCCAACATCTTAAAAGTTAGAAATCCAGTGGTTCCTGGGAGGTGGACACTGATTCTACAACAGCAGCTCTAAGGAATAAATGGTAAATCATTCTCAGCTCAGATTTAGATCTGTTTGCCGAGCATGTTGAGTTTTCCATAAAGCTGATGACAGGATTTTTGCTTCTCTGGCATCTCAGAAATTGTCCTCAGCATCATTTTAAACGTGATTCCATGATAATTAACATCCTGACTTTTGGAGTCTGGTGGTTTTACCTCTGCAATCATAGATGAAAAATTGTTAAAACATTCATGTAGTATCAAAAATAACGATGAATTGGACGAACATGAGTAAATATATCTTCCCACAGAGGTTAAGAGCACATGCTATTCTCTTAATTGATGTCACAATTGTTTATAATGAGATCATGTTTTGTAAAACGCACTGTATGTATTTTCACGTCTTTTTACTTTGTTAATTGAAGCATAACAGACATTTTTGTTTATCAGGTGGTCAGGTATAAGAGGAAAATATAAAGACTTTGCCCACTGTGAGGCACAAAAGCATAGACAGAAACTCCATGAGCTGTTACTGCAGACACAAGAAGAAGCTAAAGCAAAATATGTGACATTCAGCAGTAATTTAAATTCTTCAAACTGAAAATCCATTTAAAGAGAAATGCTATCACTGAATGACTTAAACATAATGAATTTGCTTAAATTACCTTTTCTTTTTTCTTCATGTCATCTTGACCTTCTCAAAGCTGGCAAGTGTTTTTAGTCATTAAGGGAACATAAATGACTTAATTTCTACAACTAAGACACACCTGAAAGTGTCAACTGTCAAAAGTGTATAAAGTAAAAGGAAAGTGGCATCAGAGAGATCAAGAGAGTTCTGACTGCTGGGTTTGTCTTCAGTTAGAGATGGAGGTGGTCTGGCTCTGTTAAACAAAACAAAACAAAACAAAACAAAAAAACAGATCTAGCATAGATTTCTTACATTTAGGCCAATCAAAAATTTTTTTAATAGAATTGAACGGATTTTCAATATATGTACTTTGAAGACATTTGATAGGTTTGACTGGTTCATGAATGAAAAGAAAAGGAAACATAAAGAAGCACAGGAGGCTGTAGGATGTTGTGCAGATATTGTTTTGTTTTAGGGATGAGACATGGCTTGAAGACTTGTGTTTGGAAGTGATGATTTTATTGCAAGTAAGAATGGCTACCAAAACACAGTATTAAATGGATCTCAGGGCTAATTTATTAAAGACTTTAGTATCGATAGCCTCCTGTGTTGTCAGTTCACTTCTGGAGGATTCCCAATGCAGAAGTGTTCTTTCTCTTCTCTGAGCTGTAGTATGAGAGAACAACTCTTTGTCTGTCACACTGCAGCACACAGACACACTCTGCTCTTAGTCACAGTGGTGGAGAGAAGCAAACGTTCAAAAGTTGTTCACATTTCTTATTGCCACAAGTGACACAAGTCCTTTATGAGAGCTGAAAGGATCAATCAATCAGTCTGTCGCAACATCCAGTCAAAGTTCATCACATTCAGGCAGGAAAAGCACAGTTTGACTGCCAAGCTCATAGTTTATCTCTCGTTACAGCTGGTATGTTATGGATACTGGCAGGCCAGAGGCCTCACACAGAGGAAACTAGATTTAAGAACATGGGATAATGATTAAAAGTGACCACAAGCCAGCTGATTGTTTAGCTGTGGCTATGTTGATAAAATCATAAATTTGGTTTCAGAGTGCTCAGAGCGATTCAAGGGCTGCAGACAAACCATGTCTCGCTTTATTTTTACCCTCTCTCTAACTGAATGTTGGTGTTGGCAGTGGAAGAAGGACTCAAAGCCTTTTTCCTGAGTAAAATATTAACAAAACACAGGAAAAATACTGAAAAAGAGAAAGTCCTGCATTCATTTATTTACTTAAATGTGAAGAGAGGAAGAGGTGTCATCAGCACAATGTACTTATGCTTGATGTCTGCTCAAAGTGGAGGTTTAAATTATTGTATAATTCTGGATAGTGTTTGAACAATATTGTGTCATATTTTATTTTGTTTGTGGAATCAGTGATGCTGGGGCCAGACTGCTCTGATGTGAATGAAATGGTCAGACTGAGTTCATGGACACATCTATTTAAGTACTTTGCAGCTTTTTTGTTAAAGTTGCAGAAAAATAAACCAACCTCATCCTCTCTTTGCTAAAGCTAGTCCAAGTCAGAGAGAGGGCCAAAGCCCATCTATGATGGTGGCTAGCCACCAGACTTTCTAGTCAAAGGTCTACAACAACAGTGGAGTCAAAAGGCTGTAAGTAACAATCAGTTTACATCGTGTTTTGTTCATATTAAGGATACACAGCAGTAGCATGGAAGGTTAAATGCTACTGCCATCACTTTACAATACAATACAGAAAACACAAGATGTCAATAATGGTAATTCAACACATGGAAGCTGAATCTTTTAGGAGGAGATGAGCCACCAACTCAACCTCCAATATGCACCTCCCAGCAGAAGTTACTTCAGTGACACATTATTTCCTACTCAGTTTGGTGTAGAAAAGCCCAGTATGATCAGTGCTGGACATGATATCAGGTGGGTGGAGCAACTTCTGTCAGAACCTCAATGTCTCAGTCACAACACTGCACAAATCAAGACAGTCTGAAATACAACGTCCTCCACAGCAGAGCTGCGTACAAACAAATGCAGGAAATCCTCAGACATTCTAGAAGAGTTTGAGATAAAACGTAGAGGTGACTGTTGATAATGCTGGTGATAATAATATTCCCATCATTCCTTGATACCATTACAATTAGCTAAATCAACCCCCTTCCGCTCCTGAGAAAGTATCTTTGACTGCGGAAACATTATAAACTTGATTTCATGTTGAGCTTCATCCAGTAGAACTGCTAAGAACCGTTTTCTCCAAAATAATGCTGTTGCAGTTTGCTACTCAGCGATGTTCATTTATGTACCCTAAATGTAAGAAAATACAACAATGCAGTTCTAGATTTGCTTGAGTTTCTTACAAAATATGTAAATGAACAGTTGCAAAAGAGCTGGATCAGTGTCAGTAAGAGTAAAATACCATTAAAATCCTAATGATAATCATTCAAAATCACAAGATATTCTGTATTATTTGCCCTCAAACCTGTGCTGTCTCAACTAACAAGAGAAATGCTGAAGTAAAACATCTTCATCATTCTGTAAAGCCCAGGTGTTTCAAGCCATGACAGACACGGTTTCTATTCAGATTCATATGAGATCACAAAGAAACATACCATTTACCAGATAAATCAGTCTCTGAACATCCTATTATGGCCAAAATGTCAAACCCCATTTCAGGTTTTGACTTCTTTAGAACAACAAACAGGATTTTCCATCCCAAGAGGCAGCTGAAGGAATCAAAGATCCTCTAATGATTCCCACATGTGGTCTTCTTCAGCTCACTTTGAAGAAAGTGTTTGTTTCCTGTATTGTCCAGACACCTTACAGAAATTGTCTGAACTCTGCAGTACAGGATGTCTAGTTCAGGATTAGACTTCCTCGGATCGGTATGTCCTGTGATCCAGACAAATAGGAGAGAGTGGTGCACAACCTAGCGCATTTTAGTTTTGGCTAAAAAATTTTAAAATATTAATATCAAAGTTTGGTTTTAGAACCCACAGTTTTTGTACCGAAAGTGGTTTAGTGACATCCATTCACATTTATTTATCCGAATCTATTGAATCATTGCTGAATGTTCATATAGATGGACTCATTAAAGTCAACAGATGGAGTATATTTACTCATTAATAGATTCAAGATTCAAATATCAAAATACAGGAATATTGACCAAACACTCTGTCAAACACTGACAAAGTTATTGTTCCACAACGTCAGCACGACAGCACACATGAAAGTTATTAATGAAAACACTTTTACAAACCACAAGTCTAACAGCTGAATCCGAGAAAGAAAAACACACCTCAGAGCAGAAGACAAAAAAGGCCAAAATAACCGAATATGACAACAAAAAAGTGCATGTCCTTATTTTTATCAAAAAAAGTTTGTCACAAAAATATGTTTGTGACCCGAGTGCAAAATTCATGTGCCCATCCTTCGCAGAAGACACACTTGACCCATTCATTTTGAACTCAGAATATTTCTTTTGACTTTATTTGCCTGTTTTTTGGCCCTTTCTCCTCTTTTTTTCAGTGATGTTGGACTTTCGTGTCTGTAACGATGGCTTCGACCATTCTCTTCCTTACCTTGCCAGCAGTCTTCCACTGTCCAGCCTTTACGAGAGGCCTGAGCTTGACAGAGCGGAGTGAAAGGGTGAATACAGATTGGACTGGACTGGACACTAAGACAGTGTTTGGTTCTGGTCTGTCAGTTACATATACCTATACATATTTCAGAATTACAGATCCAGATACCTGTGCAGCTACACTCTGCCATGATGTGTTCAGGTGTTGCTGCCTGTGGTAAAGCTTTGTCAACAATGTTAGGTAGGTCATTGATCGCAATGATAACAGACATTGACACATAAGATACATGATTACCCAACAGAAGGACGATCTTGGATTCCTGCGATGGCTGTATTAAAACTAAAAACTCCCTGCATCCATCTTGAACCACTGGCTGCACCAAACGAGTCAGTCAGGGCGTCATGGATGAAGGGTGCATGAAATTTTTTCATAGGAAAGATATGAAAAGGAGGAACATAATTCCTCAGTGTGTTAACCACGACAGCAGTGACTAAGCTACCTCTCTTACCAGATTTCATGGCCTCAATCTCCTGCGGCCCATTGGGAGCATTGATCTTTTCTGTTGCTTGCATGGTTGTAACCTCCGTTTCATCCATATACCACACATCTTGAGTCTCAAAGCCACGGTTGTCATATGCACTGCCCAAGTTATTGAAAATACTGCTCATGTTGTGCTTTTTAAAGCTTGGGGCCCTGGCCTGACTGGTTGCTTGTGGCTTCCTGATTGACAATATGGAGTTATGCTTTAGGAAAGCTGTCATCCAGTCCTTCCTGCCATCTCAGATGTCTTCCAGGCCTCTGGGTACATGTAATTAAATTGCACTGCACACTGATATTACATTTAACCCTGTGTTAGGATGTGCCCCTGCTGTCGACATAGAGCTGCAGTAGAGGCACCACTTCTTGTTTCTTAGCTATGGTATGCTAGCAGGGTTAGCCTTTAAAGCTGCAGACACTGATTGTTGGGCATAATGCATGATGTGCAGGTTAATCAAATGACAACCATGTAGAGCTCACATGGTTCACTGGCAGTTTAACAAACAAGATGGTTGCATCCTCAGTGCTGACAGAGAATGAGGAAGGTAGCTTTACATTGTGCAGTTCTAAAGCTCAAACTGCACTGCTTGCTTTAACAGTTAGTTGAAATTGGACTGTTGCTTACACTTAATTTCATCATTAATTAATTTGCATTAGAGCTATTAACTACGTAGCGTCCTAATAAACCTTGATATTTATTTGTATGATGTTGGCGTTTTAGTTTAACTCTACAGTTTTGCACTTTAATATGTAAATCTTTGTTTGTGTTTCAGTAATTCCTGCATTATTCAATGACATATAGTTTGCCAAAACAAAATAAACTTTAATAAAATGGTCTTTTTGCTGTTTTGGGGCAAAGTTAATCTTTTATGTTAACTAACTGATGCGTAAAATGGTGAATAAATTATCAATACAAAAACAGTCATTAAAAGAAGCCCTCATTTGTGTTGTATTTTTTCAACTGATCATTTTGTCAATAAGATACCAAAAATGTCACATTCAATCCCCTAAATATTTAGTTTGCAGCGACATGAGAGGCAAATTTGTTTCTCTAAATCTCTGAAATCAGCAAAAACAAAGTTTACTATTAATTTATTGCAAACTGTATTTAAAAAGTTCCTAATAGTTTTTCTGGTAATTGACTCATCAATTAATAATTTCAACTTAATATTTAAGTTAATGGACGTGGGCAAGTTTATGAGTCCTATGATTGGAATGTTATTTTTTTTCTGTATTTTTATTTCCTTACTGAGAATATGCCACTACATTATTCATAACGGGATTTCTGCAGTCTTTTCTAAGGCTGCACCATTCAAAGAAAGAAAACTAGCAGGGATGATATAACATGGAAATATTTATTATCACATCACCTTTTTCTGTATTTCCCAGCAGTCTGTGATAATAATTCCTAACTATGAATTTAACAAAATTCATGTGACTTGTCTCCAAATAAGAAGCTTTTTAAATTTTATTTATTTATTTATTTATTTATTTATTTATTTATTTATTTTAAATCTAATTTAAAGTCTTTGCTATAATCTTGCTTTCTTATTATGGGTGGATGAGTTTCATGCAGTTACAGCAGGCAGCAACACTTAATGTGTTTTCTACAGTTTCTACAGACTGGACAGCCATCTGCAGCACAAAATTTAGCTAAAAGTAGACATTCACATGCCAAAACATTTTCTAATTAACATTCCTACCTACGCTTGGTGAGAGAAATTAATGATCTTTCTATGAAACCGAATTCAGAGCTTCAGACCTGCTGACAAAATGCACATGCAGCTATCTCTGCCTACTGGTATCTCATGGTTATTATGTCAATACAGCAAGGGAGTAGATTTTTAAATAAAAACAGCATAACCCATCATGGATCTGAACTGAGCAGTATCTACCATTGATCATATAATACAGGCCTGCAGCAGAAAGCTCCTCCAGGTTTCAGGGTATTCGAGGTAAACAGCTGGCTTCTCCTCCTGCTCTCCTGTTTATGAGTTTAAGTTTACTGCTCATAGAGGATTAGCACAGCAGCTCCAATAACTGCTGATATTAAACAAACAAGGAGAGTTTAATAGTTCTGTATTTTGTCCATTATCATTTATGGTCCCCTGTCATAATCTGAGGAAAAGGCTGACATACACCTCACATTCCTGCCTGATCACAACACACACACTGTAAATGGACCTGAGAAACTGCCGGTAAACACTGCGGGTTTTATTCGCCAATAAAACGTGGTTAAAGTGATTACATTCATGTTTTTTTCAGTCACAAGTTTTACGTCTTTCTATGAAGTGCAACTGGCATATTTGACTGCTCCTGCTGTAATGAAGTCACCTTTGGAAATGTATTTTCACATGAATGTGGGTTATTGCCTCAAACCCTGACATACTTACTAAGCAGGAAACTGCTCAGAGCTTCTAAGAAACATGAAAAACCGCAACTCACCCAGTGAACATAAAAGTCAGTATGAATATTTTGTTACACCCAACAGTGGCGATAATGATGTATAACATAGGTTTATTTTACTGTCTAGGTTTACTGTCCAGCATGTTTGATCCAGCAGTCTGGATGGACAGACATGTATATTTTTATGGTCCCCAGGGGGTGGATCCTAATAATGTCTTACTTTTCCTTTGGCAGCAACAACTTGTGAAATGAAATGAAAAAAATAATTTTATTGATCTCTACATAACTGTCTTTTTCATGTCAGTTATTTATTTTATAAAATGTCAGAAAATTGTTTTAAAAGTCAACCAAAATGCCCAAAAGCCAAGGTGACATCTTTCAATTACCTGTTTGTCTGGCCAACAACCCCCCAAAAAACATAATTTTTTACATGATTGACACTGTAATTGGCCCTTTAAGCCTTTCTGTTTCCTTTACAGCATAAGATCTAACAGTTTTGACTGTAATGTTAACTCTAAGTGGGAAAAAACAATGACAAATAGTGGTTATGGGACATAACTGCAGTTTTATGACCACACAGGTGATCAAACAATGGGATATATAGGGAATTTTACACTATTGATGGCAGCTTTAAAGAGAAGACTGCTACTCATCAAGATAAAAATAATGCTCATGGTCCTCTTGAGTTGAGCCAGTCAGCGCTGGCGAAGCACAGTGATGTTTCAGAGTGGATGAAAATAACTAAACAATCCTGACAGACTACACTTGGTTCTTGTGGTCAGAACATGCTCAAAAGTTTAGGCTGCTCTAGAGTTACAAGGTGAAAAGTAGAAGTAAAAACACTGGCCTGCTGCTGAAACCTCTTCTGGGAGGCACAAGTGTTTGTACATATTATCATGTAATATTTGCCGGGGTATTTTAGAACAACCCTGGACCAATGGTAGTACTAACGTGGTTAAAACTAATTTGAATTTAAGAAAAAAATAGACACTGCTTTCCAGCTTCCAGCAGGTGATCTCTTGTAAGTGTAGTTCAGAAGCACCACAGTAGTAACATCTGAGCAAAAAAACTGAGTTAAAAATGAAAACAAAGTGTAAAAACACACAAACAGGTCTTCACTGTGTGAAAAACGGTGTCAGAGGTCAGTGATCCTGGCCTGGACACACGATGAACAGAAAAACGCTCTGCTTTTCTGATTAACACAGAATGAAAAGCATCCTACTCATTTTGAATTAGTAGTGAATTAACCCAGTGAAACTAATAAAACCAAACACTGAGAATTCCTGGCTCTCTGCTTTACTTCTCCCTCTCTGATTTCATGGCTGTTGGCAGCTGGTTCCTGAAGGTCTCGGACAGCACAAAGCGTGACCAGCACGAGTCTGACCTGACAGGCTCATAAATCATAGAGTATTAAGTTTGGTTTCGGAAACATGATCAGATAACTCTGACTATAAAACTTTTAATGAAAAGTTTAATGTAAATGGGATGATGAGTAACATCAGCATCCCACTGGAGTCATGTTTGTGTCCACCTGATAACTATTCTTTCTCCTTTTAGCTCTGGTCTGACTCTTCAGATGATAAACGTTGCAGCTGCTCTCTAACAGTGTCTGTTTGCTGTTAATGCTGGGCAGGGAGAGGATGGTGTGTTAATCAGAGTGCAGTTTATAACAGCGGTGTTAGTGAGACAGTGAGGAGCTCTATTAGTCAATGTGCAGCCTGAGAGCTAAAATAATGAGCTAAAATACTGCAGGAATGGCAAACATTCAAAGTTTACATCTGTTCACACAAGTAAAGACCTACAATGTGACAGTTCTAAAAATACCTTTATTAAAAGCCATGACATTAAATCAGGTAGAGACTGATAACCACCTTAAGGTCTTCTCATAATTAGGATATCTGAATCGACTAATGCTGAGATTTTTTTGGTTGGAATTAGGAGATAATTTGTCATAATCACAGAATAGGTTCTCCATTTTGTTTTCTCAACAACACACTTCGATGACAAGCACCATAGTGGGATGTTGAATGCAGGAGAAAGTTGATTGGGTTTATGTGTAAAATTTGTAAATGAATGAAGGGGAGCTGCAACAATTAGTCAATTAATTGAATAATCAATTTATCATTAAACAGAAAAATAACTAACATGAGTTTAGTCATTTTTCAACAACATAAATAATACACTAAAACATAAATATCCTGATTAGTTGCCCCTACAGAGAGGGTTTCTGGCAGCATTGGAAAGCTGAAATGATACAGAAGCTACAGTTAGGCACTTGATAGCAAATATTATTTTCATAAACAGCTCATAATTATGGTCGTTTTTAAGGCAAAACTCCCACATGCTTGTTTGCATCTTTAATTCCAGGATTTGCTGCTTTTAATTTCTTTTTATTGCAGAGTAAACACAGCACTTCACATCACTCTGACCTTTGGAAAAGTGTGGTGAACATTTGTCACCTCCTCACATGTTTTAAAGATCAAACCACTAATTGACAAAAGGATTGTCGGATTAGTTGATAATAAAAACAACTGTTGGTTGCTGACATACTCCAGAGACTAAAGGAATACACAAGTGGAAGATAAAAGGCACAACAATAAGTGAGGTTGCTCTGTCCAGCATGTGGTAGATCCTCACTGTTATGTTGATTTCACTGGTTTGGCAGAGTGATGTTAGTCATGCTGGTTCTCAGGGTCTCACACTGTAAATCTCTGATGTTAGACAAGTCATGTGTTGCTGTGGTGAGAAGTGGGTCAGTGGAGGGAGGCCAGACTGGGTCAAACTTACTGATATGGTTTACTGATTCATGGCGAGTGTGTTACATCACTGGCAGCAGATGTTTCTGGTTTCAGTCCTTCTCACCCTGCAGCCACAGACAGATTGTATTTCAGCTTTATCCACTGACAGGGTTTAGTAGGTTTTTGGAAGTAAACAGTAATTTGTGATGGTATAGATTTTACCTTTAGCTAAATAAAGCTGCTATTTTTCTTGAATTCCAAACACATGGGTTTGAAAGGTTCATATTTCTCATCCTGTGCAGCGTTATTTTGATCTAATTTAATGTATTTTATTTCTTCCTGGACGCCTTCGCTGTTCGTCTCCCGTGTTCAGTTCCAGTCTTTCTGAACTCTCATCCTGAGATGTGAATGGATAGAGAACTGTCTGCAGCTCTGTTTTAAATTAAAATGCTGCCTCGTCACCCCTCTACTCTTGTGTCATTGCACCCTTTAAGAAAAGCTATTTGTGATTGATGAGCTTCTTCTTAATCTATTAGTGATGACCCACTAGTGACACAGCTTCAGCTTCATGCAGTGGGCTGGTAGATATTATCTCACACATTCAGGATGTGCTGGCTCATATCAGTTGGGATTTCAAATCTCCTGCGGGAAACAGAGTTAGAAGTTTCAGTGCTGGAACACTCAAAGGATTTTATTGCGTTATGTCTGTGCAGATTGTCACTTATCCAGGTCATGGTAATCCTGAGTGCTTCAGTAGGAGGCAACAGGACTTCTCTTTGAGTTACTCCAAGCTGCAGGGCCCACTCTCAGGGCCTTGTGTATGTTTAGTTGCCATGCATAGTGCGAGGGAAAACAACAACAGTGTGACTCCGTCATCCTCATTTCCTATCCTGAATCCACTGCCAAAGGCAAACTTCCCTGGAAGACCTCCCAGGAGAAGTCGGCTGCAGAGTCCTGAGCTGCAGTCTGACGAGGGCAGCAGGTCGTGGCCTCCAGATGCTACAGCTGCATCCAGATGCTACAGCTGCATTAAGGCTGTTACTTCACTCGAAAAGGACATTGAACATTGATGTTGATAATCGGAGACAATTTTCACAAATACCCCCTCACTGTGCTACATGTAACATTTCCTTCTGCTTGTGTTTCTGGCATTCTAATCCTTGGAGAACACAACTAGCGCTGACACGTTGAGAGGATTAATCACTCAGTACATTGGCTATAATTTCTATAATTGATTCATTGCTGTAGTCATTCTCTGATCCCAGCTTCTCAAATGTGAGGCGTTCCTGCTGTTTTGTGTTTTACATTATTGTAAATTGAATATCTTTGAGTTTCGGTGGAAAAAAATCAGCAAACTGAGAACTACGGCTGTTACGGATTGCAGAATGCACAGCTCAGATGGGATCAAGGTTTTTGAGTTGCTGTCATCAGCTTTTAACACGCCTCATGCATTGGAACAACTGGCCTGTTGTTTGTCTGTAAACACAATTGACCAAAAACTACCAGCTGTGGATCACTGTCTTTAATTTTGTGAGATAGGTCATTGGCAATAGTTAAACTTGTAATTGATCCATGGTTGACATGGGTGCTGAATGCTAGTTTGGGACTGGATCACAAATCGACAACAACTCATTTCAACATTATTCAAGATGTTATCTTGTGTTCTGGTTTTCACATTTTATAAAACAGAAGATCCATCAATCCCAATTAACCATAAGAAGACTGATCAACTCCAAAGAAAGTGCAATGATTTAGAAAGAATACTATTTTGAACCAAATAATAATAATAACAACAGTAATAAATAGGAGTGAATTAGCAAAATGATCGAGCCTGATACTAAACAGTCAAAGCTATAATCTGAGTATTAGACAACTTCAGCTTTCTGTTTCTGTCAACTACAGCTGTAGTGATACGTCTATTAATCAATTAGTCCAAAGAAGAAGAAACTTTTTTGACATTTGATTAATCACTGAGCTATTTAAATGCAAAAACACAAAATAATTGGTTCTAGCTTCTATAATATCATTGTATGTCTTCATCATATACAACGGTAACTTAAACAGGTTTGTGTTTTTGAACTGTTGGTTGAACAAAACAATCAGTTTGAGAACCTTGTGGATAAATCAATTAATCAACTAATTGAGAAAAAGATTAATAGGTAATGAATTGTTAATTGCAGGTCTAGCGTTCTCTGTTAAACTTGGAGAATTTACAGCATGGCCTTTATGATTTTAAACCCCAAGGAGCCACTTCCTGGTGTCCAGTTACCAGTTTCCAAACACCTCACATCCAACTTACCAATTAGCATTAGTAAGTTTCAGCCAGTGAAATTTTCTTCATACAATTTGCATGTTGTGTTTTTTGCCCACAACCTGGTCTAACAGATCCATGTATACACCAATCAACAACAACACTAAAACCACTGACTGTGGAAGTTACACTGGCACGTACTATTCACCCGAACATTGTTAAGGACCAATGGCACACCGACACAGCAGCAGCCTCTCTCAGAAGAACATGACAAAGAGGTGTTGATTCGGCCTCCAAACCCCTCAGATGACAAAGTACAGCTATGCTCTGTATCAGTACATCTGGGGTTTGAATCCTTTAGTCATGCAGACAAACTCCATTTCTAGACATGCTTAGACAATCACACAGTTCAGTGTCTTTGTATGCATGAGTTGGACTGGAAAATCTTTGAGTTACATCAATCTTTCACCTAAATACAAGAGACAAACTGTTATAAACATCAAGTGAAACTGTAGAATTGTTCTGTTGCAAAAAGTGGGTCATATCAGGTTCAACAGCAGCTATCAGTATTATCATCAGCACTAAAGAATCCAGCAATCAGCACTGGATATGTAAGCCATTTGAAGGCTATTGACTGAGCTCCACTGAGGCTAAATCACCAACTATATATCCAAATTTGACGTGCATCAGTGTAGAGGACTGCAAGATTAATGTGACCTGTTGGGGAAGTTAGGGGAAGTTTCTGCCAAATTTCTTCCATCTCCGGCATGCAAATTGTCAAAATTAAAGAAACAAAACTATTGGCCTGGACATTTTGCTATTAACATTAGGTCTGATAAATCCAAACTGATGGACTTTTCATTGGCTCCACAGTCCTTTAAAAAGTCTCTCAAAGCATTTCTGCATATTTATCATTCTGTTCATGGAGGGCACACCTGGAAATAAGTTATAAATAAAGACTGAATGAAGACATCATTCCTGCCCACAGTCGGATTAAAGAGAGGTTTAATGCAGGTATCAAATCATTTAGTGTTTCATTGCTGTACAGTTTTCATACCTGTGGGAAAAAAACAGCTGTTTGGAACAGCAAAGGGCAGTAATTTGGAGTGATGCACAAGTTGCAATAAATGCCAGATGTTGCACTTCTCTACTTCACCCATTAATTGTCTGTGATGATGGGCTGCACTCAGATGCCTCCTATTGTCTTTTTATTGCACTGAAAGCTAAAGATGCAGCTGGCACAATGCTAATTATTAAAAACAAATGTCTCAGCCTACACCACAACAAAGAGGAGCATGTAACCAAGTCGGCAGAGTCAACATGTTGACATGTTGTGGATCAAAGACGTCCTGAAAGGTCACACTTGAGATTAAGGGAGAGAAGCCGGTTGCCAGAAAGGGAAAAGACACAATCAACTTTTGGGAGACATTCACGGTGTTGCACAAGACAACATATGGAAAACGTGATGGAAGAAGTCGTGGAAACAATAATCTGACTCACCGAGTGTGAGTCCGCTAGCTGCGTGTAACCTTTGTCAGAATCACTACAGGAAACAATGACCGCAACCTAGCACAGTGAAAATAACTAGTTTTCTAAGCATCTGGATCAGCAGCTCTGTTAATTTGTGTGTAAAATATTAAATGAATAACATTTCTTGCTTCCCTGCATTCAAATGTTCAACTGAAACAATTCGCCTGTCATTGTTTTTTTTTTTTTTTAAGTTATTTTTTGGGGCCTTTGTTATAGAGGGCAGATGACAGAGAGACGGTTAACGTGGGGAGAAGAGTGGGGGGCCGTGGGTTGGACTCACACCTGTGGTCACTTGGTTTGGGACTATAGCCCCTGTTTATGGGTCGCCAGCTCAACCTGTTGAGCTACCCGGGTACCAACCTGTCACTGTTTTGCAGCAGCACAGTTTCTTCATCCTCGACTTAGTACCACCCAGGATGATGGTGGTTGGTTTAAAGAAGTACAAAATAGCCAGAGCATTTTTTTTTACCTTTAGCAGAATGAAAATGAGGCACAGCCAGACCATTTTCCAACACTCAGACAGCTCTGTGGACATTATTCTGGCTATGCAAGACTATGGAAAAGATGCAACCACTGCTTACCTCTGGCTTTCACACAGCTGACTGCCACTACATCAAATGTCTCTGTTTAGATACACAAAAGAGGTTATAAACATCTAATGAGTATTTCAGGTGTTCTTTGCTCTACAGTCTGATAGTAAACTAATGACAAATTAACCAGTGCATGAAAAAAATACATTTTTGGCTGTAGTGTTTTGGTGTTTAGGCCAATCCACACAGAACAAACTAAATCACTGACTGCTATTTTTAAGTTGGGAATTGTTTAGAGGTCTTTTCAGGTTCATTGTGTCACAGTGAACTTGCTGAAATGTATAAAAATGGTGCGGATTCTTTCCTGCTGAGCTGACATGAAAACACCTTACAATCAGTACATTTCTGCTGTCAGTCAACTTGTTGAACCCGGTTTGCTCCCAGGACCTGAGGGCAGAGTCAAAGTGTAACAACAGATACATTCCTCATTCATGCCAATTGGTGTAGACTAAATATTAATCGCAGCCATTAATTTCTCTATGATACAGTTTCAACATCAACTGCATGTTTAATCTTTCATGAAGTAGGATTTATCATGAGCCTGATGTGCTACATTGTAGGAAAGTTTATAGATTTTAACTGATCAAAATGATCTTGATAGATTTTGTCTTCACATATCTTCCAGCCAAGTCAAGCCTGGGCCTTGCCACTGCACAGCTGCATTATTGTGCAAATTCATATTTTTATAATGTAAATTCCAGTTTATTGAAAGAAGATCAAATGTCTTCAAACTCCTAAACAGACTTTCAAAATGTCACATTTTCTCTATCTGACACATGGTCTGACTTAACAGTTCAGCACATTGACATGTTAAATTAATTCTGCTTATTTACACAGCAGATAAACATGTTCACTCTGCTCCATGTGGGAGCGTCAACAGAGGAACTGGCTCACATGACCCGTGTTGATCTGGACTCATTCACAGCATGTGAACACTTGTGTGATAGCGAGCACTCACATATACAAAGACACATAACAACATGTCAGGTTTAGACAAATAGAGACAAATTAACAAACTGCCTGTCACGCACACATCTGTATGGCAATGCTTGTAAATAAGTTCTATTTTAGTTGTTTAAGTTTGTAAATTCCTATATTCCCCAGAAGGCCTGTGACAACCCAGTGAGTCATGTGTTGCCTTCAAGTGGTTCAACCAGAAGCATTTCAGTGACACACTGATGTGGTTTTCACGTCTGTGTAACAGAAAACCTTCCAAAAGCTCAGATCACAAACTGCTGCCGATGGAAATGACTTCTTTTATTCTAATTTTTTTCTTCTTTATTTGTAACATAAAATGCAGAAAATTACTCAAAACATACAAAAAATAACTAGCAAATGAGATTCAGTGAAGATCAGGCAACATAAAGTTAAAAGTTTATCACTGGTAATGATATAGAAACAGAGGCATTCAAAAACAGTCAGATTAGCATCCAGACTAAGAGCAAAGCTTCAGCCCGACCATCATCAAAAGCTAAACTGTACATTTTAAGTGGCTTAAAAAATACACACTGATGTTATGTGTTATAATACAAAAAAAGACAACTATATTTTATCCATTTTCCATAACGAACAGCTCTGCAGATGATTCCTGTCATCACATTTGTAGCTGAGGCCTCAAGTGAAGTGAGACTAATTCCTACTTTCACACAGTATTTCCTGAATGTGATTTAGTGCCATCTGAAATCTGTTAATACTCAGGATGCAGCACTGATCTCGCCAATCATATTTGTTAATAAGCCCTTAGTGCAAGTTCATCACCTAATAACACTGATTGGACAGGAGGCATTCAACAACAGCATACTTTAATGTCACACACGTCATGTACTCGGCTTATATTCAGTTCAGTTTGAAGTCACTGAGTGTTTGTTCCATTCTTCTAACACTGCAGCACACCTGCTAATCCTGACAAATACATGACATGTAACTTTCTTCTCTAAGAAGATGTTAAACCAGAATTTAAAATTTCAGAATTTAGTTATAGCTATGCTGGTTTTATGTGCACTGAAATACCAACATTAGTGCCAATTTCAGCACTAGTTTGTTAGCACTTTTGCTCTTCTTTCTGACGAGAGAGCAGGCAGGTATCAGAAATTGCTAATACCTCATAATTAGAAGAAAGACAATGACGCTCGTTTTAACATCACTAGGTACAAAACGGCAAATGCCACTCAGACTTCATGTTGCAGCTGTAAAAAATTGACTTTATGGTTATGAAGCTAAAGCTGCCTTGATTAGTCAGAAAATTGATGCTAAATGTGTCAACATCCAATATTTAAAACTGATGCGTGCTTTTGTTCTTCCCTAAAACACCTTCAGATTATTGTCACAAATGTTACAAATAGTTATAAAATGGGTTTAACTTGCTTCCCCAAGCGAAGGAGTTCAAGTATCTCGGGATCTTGTTCACGAGTGACGGGAAAATGGAGAGAGAGATGGACAGGCTGCTTGGTGTGGCGTCAGCAGTAATGCAGGCGTTGTACCAAACCATCGTAGTGAAGAGGGAGCTGAGGCAAAGCTCAAAATTTACCAGTCCATCTACGTTCCAAAACCTCACCTATGGTCATGAGCTCTGGCTAGTGACCGAAAGAGCAAGATCACGGATACAAGCGGCCGAATGAGCTTCCTCTGTAGGGTGGCTGGGTTCAGCCTTAGAGATAGGGTAAGAAGCTAAGACATCCAGAGGGAACTCGGAGTAGAGCCGCTGCTCCTTCTCGTCGAAAGGAGCCAGTTGAGGTGGTTTGGACCTCTAATTCGGATGCCTCCGGGAAGACTTCCTTTGGAGGTTTTCCAAACTCGTCCGTCTGGGAGGAGACCTCGGATCAGACCCAGAACCCGGTGGAGGGATTATATATCTCGTCTGGCCTGGGAACGCCTTGAGATCCCCCAGGAAGAGCTGGAAAGCATTGCTGGGGAGAGGGACATCTGGAACCATCTGCTTCGCCCGCTGCCTCCGCAAACCGGTCCTGGATAAGCGCAAGTAAATGGATGGATGGATGGATGGATGGATGGATGGATGGATGGATGGATGGATGGATGGATGGATGGATGGATGGATGGGTTTAACTTCGAAGAAAAAAATCTGAAGTTAAAAGTTTCCAAAAACCCCAATGTTCAATGTTTATGACTTTTCTTTAAATGATCACAGAACAAAAGTTGGTTTGTGCACTGTGTGGTTTAATGGCATACTACATCAGCACAGCTTCAGTTAGATTCGTCATTTAATAATCCATAGATGAATCAATAGAAAAATACACTCTTTAGTGATGGTCCCCAGTTGCGACCTTCACAGTTGATAATTTTTTTTTTAAAGTCAGTTTAAAATCATTCTTACTTAAGATTTTTTCCAAACCACCTTAAAATTCTGGTCTTTGCCCTTAATCATGAATGAATGTGTAAATCCTACAATCTACTAGCTGTACAGACATGATCACGAAAGTAGTGAAGTCTGGACTAAGATCAGCTGATTTCAGAGGAACCACAGTGATCAACATTATGTGGGAAGCTTTGGCCTATCTTAGCGATTCACTATAGTGAACTCTACAGTTTACAGCAATGACAACAAACTATGATGACAGAACTGAAATTAGCGTGAAAGCTGGGTTTGCTGTGCTGCTGTGGCTGGCCTGCACGGTGTGTTAGCCTGCCAGCGTTTACTTCACAGGACAAATAAACTCTGCAGTAGAACGTTGTGGTTCTAACAGATGCTAATCCTCTAACATAAAACAAGGAGTGGCAAACTGGACACGCTCTCCAGAGACATCATGACTCAAACAGTGTCTCCTGATTCAGAAACGATTACTCCTTAAATACATCCTGCGGGCCTTTTAATAAACAGCAGCCTCAGGGTGACATTTGTGAGGCTACATGCTGGTTTACAAGCTGCATGTTGCATTTGCCACTTTTATTGGCTCAAAAAACCATTCAGTCCACACAACAAGCATGTTTGCCAAGTGTATGAACATGTATGTATGTATATATGTGAGTGGGCCAACAACACGTGTCCAGCTCTGATTCAACAAGTCATTTATGTGCTTTAAGCTGCAGTGAAACCCAGGCGGGTGAAGTTTACCACAACACAGAGCCTGAGGTGAAGTGACAATTGCAGAAAAGTGAGTTAAATTGACCTTGAAATGCTTTGCTGTGGTTGACTTGCTCTTTTTTTTTTTTTTGGCACAAGCTGTAATGTAGACATAAACCAAAGTGTAGCTGCGCCCCAGAAAAGCAGCAATAAAAGAGAAACTTCAAGCAGCTGAAAATGAACCAATAAGATGCAACTGCCGGAATATACTTTACTGTGATTGTAACATGTAAATGAAGTTCTTTTTTTTTTTTCAAAAATATGAACAATGACTCAAGAAAATATGAAATCTGATTATTAAAAGTTGCATGATTTTTAAACAATCTGACAAATTCATTAAAAACACTGGGGGTGCTATAGAGAAGGGTGAAAAGAAACTGTAAAAAATCTGAGAAAATAGAACAAACAATATAACATGTGTACTATTGTGGGACTGGAAACTTGCATCAACAACCTGAAACTTAAAAACAACCACATCTCTGCAGGAAATTAAGCCTAGTTTGTCACTAGTATTTGTATTTTAACAATGGATCAGATGACTTCTTGTATGTGAAAGTTGCCTTTCAGCATTTCTCCATATCCTATGGAATTTTGTCTGCCAATTTAGTGTTTGGTGTCTGACCTACAACTTCTTCTATTCTGGCAGCTGTTCTAGATATAGCACTCTTTTCAACATTGTTTTGAGAGCGACAGCGAAAAACCTCTGAAAAACTTGCTGTATGCCTACCAGAAACAAACAGCAGACAAAGATAGAGAGCTGACAATAAAGAAAGTGGAATATCTAGCTGCTAAAGGGAGAAATAATTTTTCTTTGTTCAACCTTATCTGTTTTAGAAGGCGAAAATATGTTCTGTCCTCTTTTTAAAGTTGAATTTGCTGCCCACAAGTGGACAAAATATCTATTATGTTAGGTTTAAAAGTAAAAAATAAAGTTTTAAAGTCCATTTAAATCAATTATCATTTAAAAAAAACCCTCCACTTTGACCCAAAAACATTGGCTTCTATGTTTGAGTTCAGGGCATTACACAGTGAAGTTTCACTCAACATGTGCATTATCTGTTTATGCAAACTGTATATCAAACAGATGGGTCACAATGATGATTTATGGTCTTTGTTTATTCAGAAGGCATCTCAGCAAGAGCAATGAGCTCATTATGCTTAAATCTGAGCCTCCTTGGCTGCTGTGAGATGTTCTACGGTGAAGGTTGCCGACTGCAGCGTGCCGAGTCAGCAGCTGCTTCAAATTGAGCCCGTAAGTGATGCTGATCAAACGAGAAGGCCGTGCCACAGAGCGAGAGCAGAACCTCTAACTTTACACTTAGTGCTTCCAAAATGGACATGAGGTCAGTGGAAACATTTACTTTCTTAATGAAGGGGCCTTTCTGAGAGAGGATCCATCCTCCCCTCAGCTGTAGCTGAAATAAAGTCTAATTTGATACGTTGCTGAGGGACTCATTAATGGTGAAAATGCCCCGGAAGAAAATGTTGTTGTTCTTTAGTGTCTTAGATACTTGTATGAGAGTCCCATAATTCCAAAAATATGCAGCGGTGAGAAAATATGGGAATAAATCTTTTATCTTTCACTCAAATACTTGAGGAAAAAATTTCATGCCACCAATAGAAAGACATGTTCAAGCACCTTAGTCAGCTCCATAAACCTTGAGAAAATCCTCGCATAGCATTCTAGACAGGCAACAGCATCACAGCATCGACAGGGAATCTTTTTCCCGTCTTGTTAGACCAGGTTTTCACCCATGTATCAGCACATAATCTGGTCATATAGCTCATTACTAGATTCTCTAAAAGATAACTGACTGACAAAAACCAGGAGGGTTTGTTATGAAAGTCTTTTTCAGAATCCTGAAAACTCTTCTAACCATCTGGACGAGCAAATATTCAAGCTGGCAAATGATAATACAGATTTTTAACTAGTTTCTGAATTTAAGCTTATAGACTGTAAATAAATATGGACGATGCATCACGACTTCCTCCCATTTTACAAGACTGAAGCCAAAATATCTTGCTGCAACCAGAGGCTGGAGACGTCTTATCGGCCACTACAGCACAGACTGGTTGCAAATGTAGTGACTAGCACAAGATAGCCTCCTGATTTTCATGAAATACTATAGATTAATTTCTGGGGATCTACATAGCATCTGACCTTTATGTACGGTTATGATTGGGCCTCAGGGTGTGTTCCAACACCTATACTACCTTACTATTTAGTATGCCAGAAAATGGATTCAGTATGTTCTGATATGAAGGTACTTGAAAAGTTCTCAGCCTCACCTGAAAACATGTGGCTTAACTCCTTCTTTGGTGAAAAACTGTATACTATAATACCTTGTATCTCTGTCCACAAAAACTCAAATGTTTGAAATGATCAAAAGAAAGAATGAGAGGAAACCTTGGAGTTGCTGCTGTTGCTCCAGTACAATGTGTCCGTAAACACAGTAAAGGTGGCAGATGTGGCTTTAAATTGTTGCCCCATGAACTACCCGACCTGCACCATCTGATCTCTGTTTCCCAAACTGAAATCTCACTTGAACGATTGCCAGTTTTCAGAGCGATGATGAAGTCATGCATGCTGTTGAAGAGTATCTGGAGGCTCAAAATGTGACTTTCTGCCAGGAAGTTAGAGTGAAGCTTGAACATCGATGGACCAAGTGCATTAAAGTTAAAGGAGACTGTTTTCTGGTGAGGCAGTGAGAACTTTCTGAAGTACCCTCACACAGAATGTCAAATGCAGTATGCCAAAAATACAAGGATATCCTTCTACATTTGGTGCCATTTTGCTATTTGTAAGCCCACTTTTTTGGCTTTTCTGGACATTCTGACCTACAGTCTTCTGCACAGCATCATGGCGTCTTGCTCTAGTAACAAGCTTGAGCTGTAAAGTACCCACAGACGGGTGATTTCACACTACAGCCTGCAGCAGATATATGAACAAGACAATTAAGGTGCAATATATGGCAAAGTAGTGTGTTGCAGTTGTCTGCATGCTGCATGCAATAGTACGCACATTTTAAGGGCAGCTCCATGTATAGAGAGAAAAATAAATAAATGTGAGATTTGGAATGAAGGGTCAGTTGACAAGTCAAAGCAAAGATGGCAACCCTGCAAGCTTCCAGGATAATAAATGAATCAGCAACTTGGAAACTTGTGAATTGTTTTTCTTGATAGTGCAGATTCAGACACATCTTCAGCACCTGCTTCATTCTGTTTTTTAACCATGACCCAGATTCTTCTGTGGTTTCTTCACGTGCATGGAAGTAGAGTTGATGTACATTTTCACTCCTCCCATTCAATGATTTTGGTCCAACAATCTTCCCAACAAAGCAGCAGTTTTCTACAGCCTGAAATGATTTGCTTTTTGCAAAGTCAATAAAAAGGCTCATATGAAAAGAAAATTATTATTAGATAATTAGACAAACATGGAGGTTACTGGATGGACATTAAGAACATGTTTAAACCAAATGTGCTCTGTTTCATAATACTTAATTTTTTAGCAAAATAAAATGACTGGCATATTTAAACCATGTGGCTATTTAAAAACAAATGGTTAGCATTATATTATAGTCCAACACATGACATCAGTTGGCTCACATCATCTTTGGGCTTGAGAGAAAAGAAACTGAAATGACAAAGGTAAAATAAAAACGATTCTGATTAGTTGGCTTCTTATAGCAGACATAAAAGATGTACTAAAGAGCAGAATTAGCTATAGAATTAAATCAAAGGAGAGGACACCCACTACAACAACTCAGTAAATTATGATTATGATTTGGATGTCAGGACTGATCAGAAACTGTGCCAAGTGTGTTTCAAAAGAAACTGCTCTTGATGAATGTTTGGTACAAATTTTACCATCAGTGGCGTCATACAATAAATTCTTCTGAGGGGATAGAGTTTGATGAGCCAATGCCATGAAAAGTTCTAAATAAAATTAGTTTGAAACATAGAGGATATCAAATTTATTCAGTTTGTCAATTTAAAAAGTCTGTTTTTCATTATAATTTAAGAGACCAAAAGGTTCTGCATATCATAGTAGTTAGTACTATCCTAGCAAGCTATTATGGGTCATATTAGATGTTGATTTGATTTTAATAGCAAACCTGAACAAGCTTCTCCTCAGGAATAAATGCATATTGGCTTGTTTGTTACCATTGATTATTTAAGGTAAGAAAAGAAATGAAAGTACTGTTTTTACTAGAGACTTCAAGCAGCAAAAGTTCAAGGGATGACTCTACGTTGTACACTTCGAACTAGACACTTCTGCTGTTGTAGCCCAACTGTCTACTGCAGGAGAAGAACCGGTTTGCTACAACCAGCAATTTGTAAAAGAGTCAGTATGCAGTGGTACGTTGCTGTGCTTCCCTGGGCATTATTTACCACACCAAACTCACCATTTTAGGCCTAAATTTTCATTTTGTAATGTACCATTATGCCACATGATTCCTAATTTTGTGCAAGTTACCTTTTCCTCTAAAGCACATATTAGGTACTCTTTGACCATTTTAAGTAACATATTGCCGCCTAAACAGTTCATAGTGATGCAGGTTTCAACAATTAGTAAAGTAACTGTACTAAGAGTTACAGTGTTGATTGGTGATATTTGAGCTCCACTAATACGGCAATCATATAGAATGTTACGCAGACACCATAGAATCCCTCGACATCCCTCCACCTACCATCATTGCTCAGTAATGCCCTAATAGTTTTACTATCCAAAGCAATTAGAGAGGATTTAATGAGTGTTAAATAAAAATGACATTAGCTATGAAAACATGTTGGAGAGAGGCTGAATAAGCGCTCCCATAGAAGCCCAGAGTTAAACCATCCTTAAGCTGCAGAGGTATCAGACTGACAGGTGACACCATTTATAGTGTATTGTATCAATTTATAGGCATCATTGTAATTTGTTGTTTTTGTAGCCCCTGTGGACACTACATAACTGATTTATTCAGCTACAGCTCAGACTCTGTGTACACAAATAGCTACAGTCTGAATATGCATAATACCTTCTACATAATAATGTTTATTAGATGCTAGATGATGAAATTGAATAATTCTGACAGCACGGTAATTGAGTGAGTTTATTAGAGCCCACACAATCCAACCAGCAGTAGACAGAATTATAAATTCCTTCAAAGTCAGAGAAAAACTTTCCAGCCCCACTAAAGAAGAATATTTAAAGCGTGTTTGTATCTGGCAGTGGATTTTATCACCCATTATTGGAAGCGAGGCTTTGACCTACAGTAAATGGCTTAATTAAAGCACAGAAGCCAGGACTTCATTATGGAGATTAATATGGCAAAACAGACCTGCAGAAGGTTTACTGGATCTGCACAAAGGTTTGTAACTCCATGGAAAAAAAATATGTTTAACAAGCTGCAAAATTCAATCACAACTGATTTGGTAACTTCTCACATTTATGTAACATAGCGGCTGGTGGAGCTCTGCACAAACTGATCTTCTCCTGATAGGATTGTTTTTGCTGTCTAATATAAGCATGATGAGATTTCTTGGTAAGATGAAAGGTTATAGAGAGAACACCTTCAGCTTCTACTATAAACTCTAATTTTGATAACCCGATTATCCATACTGCTACGGTGGTTTGTTTTGTACCCACAACCTCATTGTTCTGTCCATTTTGTCCAGTTTTAAAGATTTTTTGATCTGAATCAAGGATCTTAAGGTCACAGGATGTCTTATGCTGCAAAGATTGTCCCTTGAGGCAAATTAGTTATTTGCAATGTCCTCATTGGGCTGTTTTCTATTTCAGCAACTTGTAAGCTGTCCTAGACAGATGTATAGGCAGTCAGTGCAAACCTCAGCCATGTTGATAGGTCAGTCTGTGCTTTTAGCAAAGTTAATCATTTCTCCGGCTCACTGTGGCTTCACTGAATGTGTCTGGGAGCGTGAAATTAAAGCACAGCATTCGTGGAAAGACTCAGCAGTCGTCCCCTGGAAAAAACATAAAACAAGCCTACAACACAGATTAAAGGATATATTTAACCACTCACAACTCACTTTTCAGAGTCCCTGACATTACTCATGACAACACTATTTCACCATCCTCTGCCCAGTCTTACTCTGTATGGAGAGCGTGAAGTGTATTTGAAGGGCTTGTATGAGGCTGATGTCACTTTGATTGCGCTTGATTTTATTAGATTCACAACTCCGGGAAAAATCCATCAGATAAACTGAATCACTGCAGGGAATTCCTGGGAAAAAAAGGACTCTGGGCAGCAGGATGACCCAGATTCAAGCCGCAAGAACAAATGACTGCTTTTTGCATGAGCAGTTTACTCCACTTTTACCTTTTAACCACAGTTGAACAGCATTTATAGGTCTAAATATAACAATGACTGGAAAAAATGTTGTACTATACACATGTGGTGTCTGAACGTGACTGGTAACTAAAGAAACAGGCAGTTTTCCTGATATTGCTGAAGAGAAACACTCTTTACTTTGTGGTTTGTATAAGACAGAAGATTAAGTCCTTTTATGGTGAAGCAGTTAGAGGTACCTGCTTATCCAGCTGAACTATATTTATCTATTTTGCAGCACTTTATTGTCCACAATATCACTGTACATGATAGCAATAAGATTTGTCTTCCTTTAAACTTAGAAATTAAAATCAATTCTTGAAAATCAAAACCAGATCAAAAGTACCTGTCCATATACTTTTGGCCACATCGTCTATCATATGTAATACTTTAAACAGGATGTTTGTATTTGTATGTTTGCTGCACCGTTGCCTAATTATAATGTAATTAACATAACCCCAAGCAAACAAACATTTTCTTCTAAATCAAGTGCTAAACTTCTCACTATATCAAGACTTCCAAAGCAATGTGGTTTTAATTTCGCCTGTAAAAATAAAAATAAATCCTTGAAGTTCCTGTGAAAAAGAGAGGATGCAGCTGGTGAAAGAATGTCATCCACCAAGGACATGTTGGAGTAGCTTCAATATATCATCGTAGAACTACCAAAAAACAAAAACAGTGCATCTTCATTTTTCATCCAATTTCAAACACTCTTCAAGGAATCCAACCTGGTCCTGGTACAGAACGTCCACTGCTAAACATTTTAAAACATGTTTTAATTTCGCATTTATTTTTGCTTTTCTGACATGAATTCTTGTAAAATGAGACATCTGGAAAGCACAAGTAAGAATACAGATGAAAAGAGGGTAAAAGCAAATACAAAAAATAAAACTTCAATAGAAAATGACTCTACTAACAGAACGACTGACAGGGAATACTGGAAGAAGTATTTAGATCATAAGTAAAAGTACCAATGAATAATATTAAAATACGCCATTACAGCTAAAAGTTCCAAGGATTTAGATTGGTTAAATGTACATGATGTATCGAAAAATGGCTCCTGATGTATCACTATATATGACATTATGAGATTGTTCAGTTAGGCAACTGATAAGTGATGTTAAACCTGGGGGCTGGGACCCTCTGAAGGGTCACAAGATGAATCTGAGGGGTCGTGAGGTGACTGATGGCACAGAACAAACAACTTCAACCACATGCAAATGGAGACAACATTGTGTATATGTATTTACATATTTATACAAAATAAAGAGACACGACCTTTTCAGAGACACAAAATGATAGAAAATGACACAACAACCACAAACAGATGCAAAGGGACACAACATAGCCACAAAGCACAGAAAGTAACACAAAACGACCACAAAGAAACGCAAAGACACCAAACAACTACAAGAAGCACAAAGAAACAAAACGGACAGACACTGACGAAACAACCATGAAGAAACACAACTAGACACAAAACAACCACAAACAGACAAAACTGACGCAAAACAACTACAAACATCCATCCATTATCTATACGCCACTTTATCCTCTGTAAGGTCATGGGAGGGCTGGAGTCTATCCCAGCTGACTCAGGATGATGGCAGGGACACTCTAGACAGGTCACCAGTCTATCACAAAGCTACACACAGAGACAAACAGTCACACTCACATTCACACCTATGAACAATTTAGAATCACAGATTAACTTCAGCATGTTTTGGACTAAGGGAGGAAGTTGAAGAACCCAGTGACATGTGTACCAGGCATCTTCTAGCTGTGAGGTGACAGTACTAACCATCATACTGCAACCACAAACAGGTGAACAGAAGCATAAAGCAATTTCAAACAGAAAAAAACACACTAAACTACTGAACAACCATAAAAAAATGTACAAAATGATCACAAAGAGACACAAGAAGACACTAAACAGTCCCAAACAGTATTTGATATGGCAGGATAAAGTACATTCACAGTAGTAGTAACAGGACATAAACAAGAAAAGCACTCAGAGAGCGCAGTACTCCGTCAAGGCTGCTCAGTCGTATCATTTCTGACAGATAAGTCCCAGTAAGTCTGCAGCAGTGGATTTGTGGTAGGATTGCAATCATGTGACATGGCAGCTGATGTAGCATTCAGTTCTTATCATAGTTACAGTGACGCCATGCCACTATCTTGCAATGATACAGAAATACTTAACAAATCTGTGGATCCAGACAATAAGCTGCATCACTGCCAAAATCTAATCAGGTGGTCCTTGTGCCATTTCTGATCTTCCCTGAAAATTTCATCCAAATCCGTTATTTCGTTTTTGAGTAATGTTGTGCACAGACAAACAGACAGAAGGACAAACGTACTCCGATCGTCACATAACTCTGCCGCGTTCCTTGGCGGAGTAATGCAACACAGTTCACCGTGGATGCTGACAAACAGTGTTAACAAGCTTCATTTAAACCATCAAGCGTGATACTTTGTTAAAGCCAATTCAAGAAACATGAGATTGAACATTTTCTCTCAGTGTCTCGCCTACATTGAGCAATCTAAGGTAGCATCATATCCATGTTCACTAAAGTGTGAAATATAATGTGATACACTGCTGTAAGGTTCAGAATCTTTTCACTGTATTTCATAAGCTCATGCTATCTTATGTAAATCTGGATGTTAAAAGTAGCTACAGCTGTCATGTGTCATGTATTAGAGGGATGGATCACAGGGAATTTCACTGTTTATATTACTGCAAGACAAAGATTAATCATTCAAGATTTGAGTCAGTTATAATCGTCAAGTTAAACACTGATCTGCTGAGTAAACCGGAGTTAGATCGGGTGTTAAACAGCTTCAGTAAACACTACATCTCCATGGAGACCAAACAAGCCTAGAATACCTGTTCAGGAGCATGTGGTCTGACTGCTACCTCGGTGACTCGTGACTTCCTTACAGCTTATTCAGCATTTCACACCACATTCTCACCACCAACGTCTTCACTGGACTGGACTGTTCAAACACAGTGAGCCCGAGGTGACGTCCAGGAGTGAGTGTGGTGAAAGCCAGGAAATCACTCTTCCCATGAGTAATGGTCCAATGCTGCATTAGCTTGCACAGATACAAATTACACAAATGTATTCTTTAAGGAATTTATTTATTTTCCGTTTTGAAGATAAATGGTCACTGTTTCCGTGGTCATTTAGTGTGTCTTTGTGGCTTTGTGCCTATTTTTGGTTGATTTGTGTGATTTTTAAATAATTTTTCTTCTCTTATTGGTTGATTTGTGCCTCTTTGGAATTCATTTTTGATTGTGTTGTGTTGTTTATTATCCCCTTGTAATTGTTTTGCACCATTTTTATATGATTGCATCTTGGTAATATTCATTGCATGTTGTTATATCATCTCTTCCTTTTGCATGTCTGTGCAGTTGGTTTTAATGGCACTGTGGCTGTTTTCAATGTCTTTGTGGTCGTCTTGTACCTCTTTTTAATTATTCTGTTTGTATTATCATTACTTTGCTTTTCATTGTATTTTATTTTTTGTGTTTTTTTTAACTTTCCTTTACTTTTATTTCTTTGGTCTAACTTAATCGTTTTGTGTATACATTTGGTAAAATGGCATCTCATTTTGATTGTTTTGCATCTCTTTGCAGTTGTATTGTGTGTTTTTGCAAACGTTTTTATCACCTTGTTGTTTTAGATCTTTTTGTACTTGTTTTGTATCTCTTGGTGGTAGTTTAGTGTCTCTTTTAGTTATTTTGTTTGTATTTATATGGTCATTCTGGTAATCTAATTTTTAAAAATCTCTTTGTGGTTGTTGTGCACTTTTTTGTAACTGTTTGTGGTAGTTGTATTTCTTGTATTTTGGTTCATTTTTCATCTTTTTGCTTGTTTAGCATTTCTTTGTAGTTCTTTGACTTTCCAAGAAGAAATTCTGACAGTCCCTAACAGTAAACAGAGATGCTGTGCCTGGCGCGCTAGTTGACTAATCCATCCATGCATATCAATGAAGTCTCAATTATGATACTACAAAGCTGGACATCTTCTACTTTTATCTGTTCTGGTGGAACTATTTTCAGGGATTAATTCCACATTTGGTGGTCTATTTGTAGCAGCAGCACATCAATGTGTGACTGAGTCGACGTAAGCTACAGTTTTTCCAGGTCCCATAGTCAGAGATCTGTATTAGAAAAATCTACACATTCAGTGAAAATTCAGTGTTATGAATGCGTGGGAAGCGTATAAATGTTAAGTTTGATGTTTAAAGAGCAAACATGAAAGACTTTTGTGTGACACAATACGAGGAACATGTTTGCACCATTTCAGTCCAAGATATAATCTTCACCATGTGACACACTGGTTACTCAGAGGAGAAAAAATCCCACAGTGGGTTCCTGAGAAGGTTTCCATTCATCTCTCGACCTTCCCTCACTGTGTGGTTGCGCTCCTGATGACAGACATACCTGTTTTCGGGAAGGAATTTCTCCACTTTGAACAAACTGTCATCATAAGTTCCACCAAACAAACAAGCAAGTCACAGCTTCCCCACTGAAACCTGCCGTCACAAGATGAGGAAACCTCAGTCTGGGGTTTCCAGCTGCCTTAATATTCTCCACATGTGATACAGGTGCAGTGCAGAGATTGGGAAAAATGAATGAGATCACATTATAAAAGTGAGAAAAGTTTGTTTGAATGTGTCTAAAATTAGATTGAAAGTTAAGATAAGAGTTCAAAGTGTTGTGAAATTCTGTGTTAATGTAAATTAAATCAAGAAAATTGGAAAAGCATGTGCAGCTGATGTAAGATTAAAGGCAGATGAACAAATATCTTGGTTATTGTTTCTCATGTGGTGACTTAATGTTTCTAGTTTAGGTATCAGATGAGACAAAACAGTGAGATCAAACTCTATACTTAATCCAGCAGTGTATTGTGAGCATGTGCACTGTTTATGTAGATGCTATTTCCTTCATGGATTAAGATTGTACAAAGAAATAACAAGATGACAAAATTACCCATTTGAACTTCATGTGTATCTGAACTTTTACTTTTGAACCCCCAAACTTTGAGAACTTTGTGTTTAATGAGCTAAATCTCCCACATGGCAAGTTTTTCACACTTTAGCATCGATATTGTTTTTTTTTTTAAACTAATGACGACCCTGAGGAACAAAAGACTGCAAGAGTGAGATCGTCTAATGGCAGCTATGTCAGACCACCAGGGACATATTCATGTGGGTTGTGGGTTTCCATGCCATGACCATTGCAAGTGTGTGCTGTTGTTAGATCATCAACATGCATCGTTGTCAAAAGAGAGCCCACAGACCTGTGTGGCTGTTTTATTATGACTGCACGTACAAGAGAGACCCATTGTCACTTTTTGGGGTAAAACATGTAGATTCTTCTCTTCCTGCTGTTCCCAGCGGGAAAACCAGAAGAAGGGCGGAGCTTACGAGACGAAAGGGGGAGTGTTCAAGGCTTTAGTAGGTTACCCTGCCCTCCCTTGTTATCAACCCTACAGCAGTCTGTCCTCATAAATAGGCTCTTTCTCCCCCCATGTGGAGACTGTGTTCTCTTCTGAAGAAGATGACCTCCTTTGGATAGCAAATGGCAGACACCACTTTTAAGGGTGAGGGGCGCTACTGCTTTGATGGGTTACCTGCTTTGACTCTGGGTGTCGCCCTCCCTGAGACACTTTAGGTGCTCTCCTCCCAGTTTGAAGAGGTTGGAGAGGTGCCCACCTCACCAGTGCCTGACTTTAAAGACCTAGTGTGAAAACAATTCAGCGCCCCAGCAGCTACATACAGGTTGTCTGCATCATGACGGTCACTGTCAAACAGGCAAGACAAGGAGGAAGTTGCCTGTTATTCACCCCCATGTGGATCCAGGTCTCATGCCACATGTTTCTCTCTCTAGCTCTATTTTAAATAGACTGAACAAACTGGTAAAGAAAGCCAGCTCTGTCCTGGACTGCTAAAGGTTCTATCTATCTATCTATCTATCTATCTATCTATCTATCTATCTAAATGGCGCCACTTGCCACAGCAAGAACTGCAGGATTATAGATGACCTGCTTGCAAAGCAGCACAGAGCTATGGCCATGCAGGTCCCAACTGGCTAACAGTGGAGTCACTGTGTCCCTTTACCTCCGTGTGGCTCTCCTCTTGGAGAACATTCATGAGTTAGATCTACAGTTAAACAGCAAGAAGAGCAGGCTCCAACCTTCAAAGGTGACATTTCTGGGCATGGATCTGGACTCCAGGAGGGGAACGGCTGTGTTGACTCCATAGAGGCAGCAGACCTTCATAGTCTGTCTCAACCATGTCCAGCTACACTCACTAATCAGCTGGGATCTCTGTCTCCACCTCATGAGTCTAATGGCTGCTATGATACAAGTAGGCCATTTCACTTTCCTGTATATGTGACCTGTCCAAAGGTGCCTGTTGAACTTGGGCCTTTTAGTGACAGAGGTCTCACCACACCCCAGTGGTGGGTCCTTGGGGACTTCATAGGACCCTTCGCTGGTGGAGGAACTCGGACAATATAGCAAGGGGGAGAAAATGTGTTGGAATTCCTACACTGTTCATCTGATGAGGTTGTAAATACCCTCAAATTAAAGCTGAAAGTCTGCACTTAAAGCACATCGATATTGTTTCATTTCAAATCCATTGTGGTCAAAATGCTGAAAATTGTGTCAGTGTCCGAATATTTATTGACCTGACTGTAGGGAAGCTGTGAGGCATGACGGGGCAAGCCGGAGTGTCTTAAAGAAGAATACAGTACGTGCACCCTGATGAGCAGGGGTGTCATTCTCCACACATATAAAATATGTAACTGGATGGAGAGATGGTCTCTTCACTCAGAGAACCAAGGTTACAATGTAACCATACGTTCCACATATGTCTTGAAAATTGTAAGAATGTAAAACCAGATAAGTTAAGTTCCCCAAAGTTGAGAAAATAAGTTCAATAAAGTAAAGATATTCAGCAGAATAGACTATTCAGTATGGACATTTGTTGGAGACAGATTTGTTAATCTTTATCATTCCCACTGGATTAAAGTATTTGCCTGTAGATCAAATGCATATGATTTATTATTAGTATTACTTTTACTACAAAATTACCAAAAGAGATGCTAAATTTTTACAGATTACAGGAATAAAAGTATTTATCAAAACAAATTTATATTTAGAATCATGAATTCACTCAATCTATATTAAAGACAAGTTTTCATCATGAATATTTTCTTAATTTACAAAGTTTTCTTAATAGATTTAACTATTGAATTATTCATGCAGGGAAATCAGATACTATGCAAATTTTGCAGGAAGTCGAGTGAAGTCTCTGCAGTTCATTCATTATAGTCAACATTCCAGATCTAAACATATTAAGTCAGAAGAATTCCACCTCTGAAATGGTCTGAAGATAAACCTATAAATTTGAAAGCTGAACTAACTTACCAACACCTGCATGTCTACATTACATTAAACAGAAAATATTAGTTGATTCCACTAAGTTGCTACATGATGTTGTAAATTGTGAACCTGCTTATTCTAAAAGACAGACAGACTTGAAATTACAGCCATGGATGTTCCAGTTTGCTGCCTCACCAACAATAATCGTCCCCACATGGAACAATAATTAATGTCTGAGTGGAACATCTTGCCCTGCAGCTGATGACTCTTTAACAGCTTCCTGGCATTTAGGCAGAATTTAGTGGAGCCTTTCTGCTTCTGACAGCACTGAGATATCACTTTGAATACGAGACAGTAATCTTATCTGTTGCTCTGCTTTATTGGATTATTGCAACACTTTTGGAGATGGCTTACAGTTGTGTTTATTTCTCATCTCTCTCTGATGTTCTGATATTTTGTTGGAGCAGCGTCGGCCTTGTTCATTTTTTCCTTATGTGCCACCATTTTTCTTTGTTTGACTAGTTCATGGGAACTAAGCTGCCGTAACAAGGCAATTTCTTAATCCATCTTTACTTCATTAGATATGCAGATACACATCAATATACAGTTGTGAACAAAAGTTCCCATACACTTGGAAAGACCATGTATATCATGACAGTTCTAAGTTTCCTATTACTCCCACAGTTCTTCATATTCTGTGATGGAATCAATAAATCACATGTTTCTTTATCACAAAAGACAGTCATGCATTTTGTTTCCTTCAAAAAATTATTGTAGATTTTCTGGAAATAGGACAGAATCTACTGGGTCAAAAATATACATACAGAAATGCTATGATGTGGTTAAATGTCTTTTGGCCATTTTCACAGCAGGTTCTTTTGGTTGCCGTCCCCAAGCTTCTAGTCGTATCTTTGAGCACTGCTGTTAACAGAATTGGTGTAGTTAAACTAAACTTGTTGACTTTATGACACTGACTTGTTTCTTCATCATAGTCCACAGATTCTTGATGGAGTTTCAGTGAGGACTTGAGGAAGACCAGTCTAAAACCTTAATTCCAGACTGATCTAGCCATTTATTTGCCACTTTTAATGTGTGTTTGGTGTCACTCTCCTGCTGAAAAACCCATCATCGTCCAAGACCTGACCTTCAGCCTGATGATTTTACATTTTCTTGAAGAATGTAGAGGTAAACCTCCTTTTTCATTATTCCATTTACCAAAACAGCCCCAGGACATAATACCACCACCACCATGCTTGGCAGTAGGTTTCTTAGGGTTAAGGGCTTCATTTTCTCTCTTCCAAACATATTTCTGGTCATTGTAACCAAATAGCTAATTTTTAGTTTGATGCACAGAACTTTCCTCCTGAAGGGATGTGATCAGCAGCAAACAGAGTTGAGCTTTAAGATTCTGCCTCTAGAGGAAGGACTTCCTTCTTGCCTCTCAGCCCATCATGATGTAAAACACATTTGCCTGTGGACATGGACACCTGTATTTATTTATTGCAGACCTGATTTTTGATGATTCTTGGTTGACTCTTGACAGTCCTGACCAATTTTCTCTCAACAGCAGGTAATAACTTATATTTTTCTTCCTGATCATGGCAGTTACGCAACTCTACCATGCACTTTATACTTACAACTGTTTGCACAGATGAGATCAGAGATCTGTAGCTGCTTTAAAAAGAGAAAACTATACACAGAAGCACACAATTATCACAAAAAACACATAAAACTACCCAAAACAGAAAAGACACAATGATAGAAACATCTACCTATGTGTAAAGTTTAGAATATTATTAGCATTATTAGTAGCATTCTCACAAAACTACCAAAAGAGACAAAATAGCTAAGCACTTGGTGGACTACCTGTGTATGAAATGTAAAATCTCATCATTAGTCATATTTCAAAATTACCAAAAAGAGACACAAAACTACCACAAGCAAGACTCTTACTTTACTTGGACTCATGTAAAGGACTGTGTAGATTGCAGGCATAGAAATATGAATAATTTAATTAAAAATTCTGTGATTGTATAAAACCATCCATCCCCCTGTGTGTTGTCTTAGTTAAAGGTGTGAAACAAGCAACCTGCTAAATAAAATAAACAGACTTTATGGTGAAAAGTATAAACAATATTTACATCATTGACTCACTACAGATGTACTGTATATTGTGATGTTGCTGCTTGTTTTAATGATGTAATAAAGTTGACTTGTGCAATCTCCTGTGTTTTGTTATGGACTTTTTACAGCACAGCACCTTGCAACTCTGCAGTGCATATATACAATAAAAAGGCGGAACATTTGTTTGATAATTGATTCATTGAGTCCCTATTTATATGATGGAGACCTACTTTTGCTTCAAGTAAATTTTGTTCAGCTGAAAAAGAAGTGATTATGAAAACCAATGAAAACTGCATATGTTCATTTATCAATAATAAACTGACGTTTGAGAGGTTAAATTTCGAAGTAGAGCAAGTAAATGTTACATATTGTACGTACATATGTCAAAATATCTGCTAATTCTTCATGCTGAGCTTTAGGTTGCAAAATACTGAGCATTTTAATGTTGCAGAAAATCATTGTGCATCAACTCAAAAAGAGCAGCAATAGATTTATTTTGGTTTTAACACTTCAAGAAAAGGCGATTCAGCACAGTTATTTCCCAGGGTTCATTTGAGGTTTGTTTGTTTTTGCTCCTCTCAGTGGCTTCAGAAATCCGCAGACACATTTTATCAGCTGCATCACAGTGAGGAGAGATAAGACTTCAGGAAACTCATGCTTTCAGTCACCCCGAGCTTCGGCTCAGACTTCTGAATCTGTGAGTGTAAATCACTCAGTCCAAGAGTTGGGATCAGTGTCTACACCACGACAGGCCATAAAACACAAAGTTTGGTTTGGCTTGTGGCTGATCAGAGTGTTAAGATCGGCCAGCAAACAGTTAATAAATTCCACCAAGAAACCACAGCTATCAAGCCCTGTGTGTGTCTACAGCCTGATATCGTATTCTTCTGCAACACCACAGAGATCCACTGTTTATCAAACACAACTTACTGAGCCAAAATCCTGCACTGGTCAGCATGTATGGAGATGGATTACTGAATGGACACCAAGCCTTTGGGGCACAATGACCCAAGAGGTCAACCTCTTTATGATGGACTGATAATAATAATTATTACAAAGAGACACAAACTCCCTGCCTTGGGATCAGTAGCATCTTTTATATCTTCTAAACATGTATCATTCTTTAAAACAAGCGTTTGTCTATGTTATCCTCATAAAACAAACATATTTTTATGATATATTTTATGACTTGCTTTATGATGTTCCTTTATTTCTAATGTTTGCAGATTTTACATGTAAAGTGTCTTTGAGTGTTCTAAAAAGCACTATACAAATAAAATTTATTATTATTATTATTATTATTATTCACTTCTTTTTAACCAAAACGAGACACAAAAATACCACAAAAGAAGACAAAACTTCTAAATACAGATGCAAAACTAGCAAAACAGAAGCAAAACTATCACAGAGACCAAAAACTATCAAAAGGATCACCAAGCTTCCCAAAAAGATGCAAAGGTATCACAAAGGGAAAAAAACTACCACAGAGGCACAAAACTATCAAAAACAGATACAAAATTACTAAAACACACAAAACGACACACAAATTTTCAAAAACAGACAGAAAACTACCAAAACAGATGTAAAACTACCACATATACACAAAACAGCCAAAACAAATTCAAAAACTGATATAAAACTACCACAAAGAGACACACAACTATCAAAAAACATGAAAAACTACCAAAAGAGATAGAAAACTACTGCAGTGGCATAAAACTACCACAAAAGTTCCAAAATGACCACAAAGACACATAAAACGATTGAAATAGATCCAACAATACAGTCCATTCTCCCTCTATGCAAACAGAGGTTATAAGCCACGTATCAAACTTCTTTCAGTTACTTCTGGATTGTGATTGGCTTCCAAAATGGACAGATTTAGTAGTTTTACAGGGAGCCAGAGAAACTTCCTTGTCAGCAGCTGGATATTGAATCAGCCTGTACACATGTCACTCTGACCAGAAAACAGTCAAAGCAAAATGTCTGCAAAACATATTAATGGGCTGGAGAGTTTTGAAGGCAGTCGACGGAAAACCACATCGCAGTAAGTCACTTTTTCTTTTGCCAATTTTCTGGAATTTTGGTTAAAATTTGCGCCAAATTCAATTGGAAACCCGGTTACTGTGACTGCACAGAGAGAGACCACCTACTCTGAAGATGTTTGCTGCTATTGACAACCTCAAGAGAAAACTTATACACTATAATCTGGATTCCTACATACAATGATCACATAGCAGCACAGCGGATCTTTAGTAAGGGAAAACAACTAAGTGGAATCAGTGCAAAACAGCAGCATGGAGGTTTTATTTCCCCTATTCTGAAAAGAAATCCTGCTTTCAAAGGAACTTCGAATGAGGTTTTAAATACCGGCATCTGGCATCAAAATGGCTTGTTCTTTTGAATTCTGAGAAAGTCGTTGCACCAAACCTGCATCCTACTGAGAGCAAAGCTTCTCCTGAAAGTGTGCAAAACATAACATTAGTTTAACCTTGAGCAGCCTCCCGGGAAAACATTCAGAACAGGATATCTTACATTAGATTTTCATAAATGGAAACATTTTTTCCTTTTAAGCCTGTGCCAAATAGTGTGGTTTCACCATTTTTTGACAATTCACTCACAAACAATAAACAATCTGATTCTTCAATAGCGACCGACCATGACTTTTACTTCTGACACAATAAATCAGAAATATTATTCTGTTTATAACACAACAGACCCGTGTGTAGCGTTCAGAATCAGAATCAGAGTCTTTAGTGCAGCGTGACACGAGAAGAACGAATAAACTAAGCAGATGTGCAGATGAACTTGATGTCATGCAGGTGTAAGATCCGCTGGTAGCAGTTAGCCGCTAACCACAGTGAACTGGGCCTCACTTATTATGGCGGCTTCATAAATAAAGCTTAAATGTGAAGCAGCGGCAGAAAGTGTTTCATTACTGACCTGAGCTTATAGCAGCTGGGAAATACAAGTCAGAATTTCACTGGGCCAAATTGCCCGTGAGTTAGCATGGACGCATTACTGTACAGGCCCAGGTCCAGTGGCCCCAAAGAGTCCAGGGGCTCCAGGTCCAGATCCTTTGTTTGATGTGATGGTAAACATTCATGCAAAACAACAGCAAAGAGATGCAATATTACTCAACAGAACTACAAAGAGTCGCAAAATTGGCACAGACAAGGAACTGCAAAGAGAAACAAAAAAGCAAAAAGGTGCAAAATGATCATCACTTATAGATGTAAAACAACTGCAAAGACACAATAAAACAACAGAAAGAGACGCAAGTCAACCACAGAGACACAGACCTAATCAAAGAAAGAGATGCAAAATGGCACAAAGAGATATCAAAGGACCACAAAAAGCCACAAAACAACACCAAAGACACATGAAACAACCAGAACGTGATACAAATCAATGAAGAAGAGATGAAAACTGAACACAAACAGATGTATAACAACCGCAGATTCACAAAATTACCAGAAAAAGATGCATATGGACAGAACCATTGAAAAAGATATAAAAATGAACAGAAAAAGGTGTTGATGAATGTAAAAAGAAAAAAAACCACTAAGACACACAAAAGGATCACTAACAGATACACAATGGCTGCATTGCTTCTTGTTGTTTAACCAAATTCTGGCTATCTGGAAGGGAAAAAAAAGGAAAATGAGCATATCTGATCAAAATAGCGCAACAATAATATTGATCATACCATATCAGCAAGAAGTTACTATTACACAAAAAATACACTCCTGCCATACAATATCCTCTCATAGTGATGGTAGAAGCATTTCAATATTTTAATGCTGTGGTTCTTTTCATTCACTCACTACCACCTGCATGTATTAATTCACTATTTTATGTGACTGGTGAGGCAAAATGTAAAGATTTTAAATGTATATGTATTAGTTTAGTCTAGAGAGAATTGAAATAAGAATTCAGGGAAAGAGACATTAAAACATTTCACTTCGATTTGTCTTTTTGCTATTTTCTATATTTGGATAAGGTTTGCCTTCAAAATGATGCTAAAACACTCACACATGCTATTAATTTCACTGAGTGCTTTTCTCTGTGTGTATTTTATAGTCCACTGCTGACGGCATCGCTCTTTATTTCAGCTAGAAAAGCTTTACTTCCCAAGAAAAGGATTAAAAATCTTTTTAGGGTAGGATTCAGTGGGAATTGTTGATGGATTGTTTTTTTTGTGCAGATGGTTAGAAGAGTCTGAGGATACTGGGTAAGTGTCATCAAACAGCCCACTGTGATGATCAAAAGGTTTCCTAGAAATTATTTTTCTGAAAAAAATATGAGCGTGAGACACGCTGATGTGCCAGATTTCAGAGGATTTTGCACGTAGAACACAAAAACTACTGAACACTAAATAAAAACATCTCACGGTCCAACCCTGTCTCTGAGAAATTATGTACATATATTACTAAGTTATTCTCCCAGTTATGTTGAAGGACACTAACGTATTTGCTGCCTGGATTATGTTCATATGCAACATTTGTTGAACCAGTGAACAGCATAATAGTCAGTTGGAGAATGTCAGGGTGGATGAAGGGCCATATATTGCTCAAGTCATAACAGAAACCCGGTTCATGTCCAGCAACATAACATAAGCACTTTAGTTAAGTGTAGGGAAAGATGATAGTTTTGGTTTATAGTTATTACTGCTAGAATGCTTAATGGTACAATAGTCACTACATGTTGATATCGCACTTCAAAATTAAATATTTTCGCAATAAAGAGCTGTTTTATGTGAGCATTCTACTGATATGTTCAGTATTAAAATATTAGTAACTGCCAAAAAACATCGACAACGTTTTCTCATCGTCCTTTAGTGATGATGATAATTAAAGTACTTTCAGAACTTTACAAGATGTTTAGACTCAGAGATGGAGATGGACTTTGTGATTCTCTGTGTTCTCAGACTGTGAAGAAACTTTTACTTCACGCTGTTTAACTTCACGCTGAGCTCAATAATGGCCTGGTGGTCTGAAGTTTCCTGAAACCAAAACAACAATTCCACAATGGAAACTAAAGTGGGAGAGCCTGAGAGAGGCCTGGCTAATAATTAGACCCACATTTAAATCTTTATTGTCAAATGGTCACTTTACAGCTGAATGAAATATGTGTCTTCGGTAACTCATTCATGCTTTGATAATGAGATGAAAGAGGAATATTAATATTTGGGAAACAAAAAATGTGCCATTTGTAATCAGTGAATCAAAGTCAAATGCTAATAATCGTGAAATAATAGTTTTTTTTAATGCCAAAGAAAACATCTTTCTCATGGCTCCTGACTCACGATGAGGTAACGAGGTCAGTACAAGGCTTTCTGGGGCCTGAAAGTTATTGGAGACTCTTTCCTCCACCACATGGTATAACATCTGATTTTGTTACCTTTTAATAGAGCTAGGCAAGCCGTTTCCCTCTAATTTAAGTCTTTATGCTTAGCTAACCAGTTGCTGGCAATAGTTTCACACGTATTGTGCAGATGTGGAGATATCAGAGTTCTCACCGGATGACGCAATTTTTCAAATAAAATAGTCAAAAATGTAGTTTGATTTTCACAGCAGTAATATCCAACCTTTCTTTCCAGACATATCCTCACAGCCCTCAGATCAAGTACCTCTTCATATTACTGATTTATATGTGACAATTTTCTGCTTGTGTTGTGCACTTGCACCTCCATTTATCTATGCTCAGCACTACAGACATGAACAAGAGTTAACTTACACTTCTAAAGACCATATGCTCTATATCATGGCAACCTTGAGTTTCCTCCTCTTCTAACTCAGAATTTTCTGTGATGGAATTGTTGAAATACAAGACTGTTTGTCACAAAATACAATGACACTTTCTGGTTCTTTCATAAATTTATTATAGGTCCTCTATAAATATGAAGCAATCTGCTGCATCAAAAATACATGCAAAGCGTTATCATTTTTTTATAATAGACAGTTGTGTTAATCAAATTTTCTTTGTGGCATGGCCTCTTACCTTCTCATGAGTGATTATGATTGACTACAGCTACTGACCCCTCTGAGCCAATTTAAATAGGGACTCATTACACTCAGCCACAAACACTACAATGGGAAAGTATAAGAAGCAATCACTGACTTGAACAGGTCAGGAAAGTCACTTGAAGCCATCTCAAAGCAGCCTCAAATGCCAAAATTATCTGTGCATTAATTTGTAAGTACAAAGTGCGTGGTACAGTTGTGTCACTGCCACAATCAAAAAGAAAACACAAAATATGACCTGACAATAGGTCAGGATGGTCAAGAGTCAGCCAGGACTCACAAAAAGCAGGTCTGCAATGAATTAGAAGCTGTGGGAACACAGGTGTCCATGACTACAGTCAAGTGTGTTTTACATCATAATGGGCTGAGAGGCTGCGACGCAAGAAGGAAGTCCTTCCTCTCGAGGCAGAATCTTAAAGCTCGACTGCAGTTTGCTGCTGATCACATGGACAAAGAAAAGGCCTTCTGGAGGAAAGTTCTGTGAATGAAACAAAAATTTAGCTATTTGGCCACAAAGACCAGAAATAAGCATGGCGGTGGTAGTATTATGCTCTGGGGCTGTTTTGCTACCAGTGGAACTGCTGCTTTATACAAAGTAAATAGAATAATGGAGGAGGAGGAATATGCACACTTTCTTTAGGAAAACCTAAAATCATCATCCAGAAGGTCTGGTCTTGAATGCATTGGGAAGTTCCAACAAGACAATGACCACACACATGTTAAAAGTGGTAAAGTAATGGCTAAGTCAAGTTATAGTTAAGGTTTTAGATTGGTCTCCCCAAAATCCTGACTGAAATCCCATCAAGAACTTGTGGATTGTAATGAAAAAACAAGTCTGTCAGAAACCCAACAGATTTTGTTGAACTGCATCAATTATGAAGAGCAGTACTCAAAGATAGAGCCAGAAACTTGCAGGCAAGTTGAAATGAAAATGCCCAAGAGACAGTAAACCAAACATTAGAACTACTCTATGAATATTATGCCGCTGCACGCCTTCTAACTGGAGCACGGAGAAGAAAACATCACATCTCTTCTGGCCTCTCTCCACTGGCTGCCTGTGCATTTTAAAATTCTTTTATTTGTGTTTAAATCCTGAACTAGTCTTGCCCCACCGCACCTCTCTGAGCTGCTTTACCCTTATACTCCTGCCCGGTCTCTCCGGTCAGCTGATCAGCTGCTCCTGTATACACCCCAATCTAAACAGAAGCTCAGAGAGGACAGAACCTTCTCTGTGGTTGCTCCAATTTTGTGGAACAAATTGCCTTTGCACCTTAGACAGGCCGCTTCACTGTCCATTTTTAAAACTCATCTTAAAACACACTTTTATTCCCTGGCTTTCCATCCAGCATGAAACACTGATTTTATTTGCTTTTAGTGCCTTTATTGTATATTTCTGATTTTATTTGTTTTTGGTGCCTTTTATTGTGTGATTTTATTTGTTTTTAGTGCCTTTATTGTGTATTTTGGTATTTTATTTGTTTTTAGTGCCTCTATTGTGTATTTCTGATTTTATTTGCCTTGCTCTGGATGTACACCAGTTCGGTTCAGTCGGTGGTTGTTAAAAGTGCCATATAAATAAAGCAGGACTGGAGTGGATTTCCATGATTGCTTTTTCTGATAAAGACAACCAGCAGGTACAATGATTTTCTTCTCACTAAGCTTAGAACTTTCCACAAATTCCACAGGAATGTATCTGTCCAGGTAACTCCATTTCTCAACGGACTACCCGATTCATATAGTATCCGAAATGTGTATCATCAGTGAAAACCTGTGACAAGTCACTGCTTTGGGATTTCAGACATTTGAACTGCTCCTACACAATCACAGGCATCTAACCCTTAAAACGAAGCCAAGAGAAGAAAGTTTTAAGGCTCTTCACTCGAATCCTGTTAAAATAAAACTAGTTCCTGGAGCACTAATTAATGATCTTTCTGCTTTTACTTTTCTTTTTCGTGCAACTCTTATGGCATACTAGGTTTGAACATCATCTTTAATGTGCTGTGTTTTATGTGCTGTGTTATTAAATGGGGTGATTAGCTGAGAGCTATACATGAGGTAGCACACAAACAAACAAACAAACAAACAAACAGAATGCACCGTTAACCAGGATGAGTTAAGGTGTGCGATGCGTTTTGAGTTTTGCTGCTGGCATCCAATGAAACAGTTGCTATAAGGAGTTATAACAAGAATTCTTTCTTTTATAGGATGCAAAGAATCAATTCATTTGTCAGACTCAAGCTGTTTAATGTCACATGGAAATAATCCAGGCTGAATGTGATAATTATTGACAACAGACTGGAACAAAGAAAGAAAGGCAAGGATCTTTAAAAGTCACGGCACTGCATTTTGTTTGCAACATGTGTGCTATTGATTGGTAAACACTGATGCTGACTGCGTAACCAAGTTTATAGATCCCGTTAGAGAAAGTATGCTTCATGTTCTCATTATTCTTAGAAAGACTAGAAGAAAGACAGCAGTATTCAAGTTACCATCCACCTGTATTTGTGCATGTTTTCAATTTGTGCATAAAAAGAAACGTCTATAGATTAAATCTTCCTCACAGAAAGAGGAAAGCCTGACCTTGTTTGTATTTGGATGTGTCCTGTTTCAGACGTCTCTGTTGTAATGATGACTCATGAAGAATTTTTCAAAGCCAAACTGTGAGTGACCTGTGGGAAAAACTGACAGCAACACGAAGTGGTGGCTGTCGATCAGCTCTCTTAATGATCCAGATATATAATGATCCAGATATAAACAGGGTTATCAGATGGTAGCTATCATCAATTATTGAACGCATTTAGATAGAAATACCCATTATCTTTTAAAATTCAATCAATATTAGTGAAAATATTCCGTACAAGTGTTTCTAATGTGATTCATATTATCAAAATCTAAAACTTTACTTTTGAAAAAGTTGACTTTTTCCTTTGAGTTTGTGTACTGTGCTGATTTTCATGTAGAACCTTGCATGTACCAATATTTGCTTGTGTCTTTTATGAATTTCCAACACAAAATAGATCTACTTGTACTGGACAAACATAGTGCGGTGACATGAATTAGCTATAATACTATACTATTAATGTGGAGTCATTAACTTTCAAGTTGTAAAGATTGTAAGTGTGATGTGTGATTGATTGGTTTGAGCTGTAAAATGCTACAACTGTGCTCAGTTAGTTACTTTCTGTTCAGTTCTTTGTCCCCTTTGAGCCCACGCTTCTGATAATATGTTGAGATGTACACACTCTAAGCTACTATTTGGTGACATAAAAACTATGAGCCTGTTTAAAGCAACACACAGATTATCATGAGACAAGAGACATAAATCCTACAAACATGAAAATGCATTTCTTTGGATAAAACAGAAACGTTACAGCAGCTTGTTATTCAACTCTATTAAGGTTTTTGGCATGAGACTTACTGGAAAACCTGATAATTTTAGCCTCTGAACCTTCTCACAATGAAGCCTTTTTTTTACAGTTCAGGGGTTCTGCCATTTTTTTTTTTAAAAGATGCAAAAAATGTAATTTACACTTTCATCTTATGTTGATTTAATTATAATACCACTCTGTACATAAAAAAAATTGTAAAATGACTACAAGTCCTCCAGCTGTCAATCCTGTCAATTTCAGCTTCTTCACACTGCCGTTCAGTTTGTTTTAGAATTTATTTTAACACATGTCCTAGTTCATGTCCTCAGGCCCACCAACACCACATGCTGCTATCCCACATGTCGCATTTATTTATATTAATGTTGCTGTTGTTAGCACTATTTACGTTCATTATGTTTAATTATTGCTTGCTAGGCACCTTGAGTTGCAACCTCTATATGAAGCGTTCCAGATAAATGAAATTTAAATGAACCCTGCAGCTTTATGACTCAAATCATTCTGTCCTCTATCACTGACAAATGCTGATCAGTTCATTTCTGCATAATAAAACAAGTTTATGGTGGTCAAAGTTATGCAGCATTTGCAGACATCTGCTAGCAAAAATCACAGTTAAAAAGTCTATTGTCCTTCTTCAAAACTGAATAATCAATTTTATTGAACAATTCTCTTTTTTGAACAGATTTATAGTGTTTTGGAATAAAATCCGTCAGCGAACACCTGCCACATTTGTTCTTCTTTATCTGAGGTAAGCATTAACAGACATTCATCAAATGCCTCACTGGGATAGGCGACACTGCGTGAAACCTTTTAAGCCTTTATCTTTTATCTGGACGTCATGATTATTTGTTACTGGGCAGAAACACCTCTCCTAAAGTCACAGGTGCTCTGTGAGCTGATAACACGTTCATTGAGTTTACCCCCGCTGAACCTGCCTTCATACATCTGTGAAGAAACATGACAGGAGAGAGCAGTGTGGTGGGGAGCAGCATCACAGAGGTCATCACTCCTCACGTTACCCTCATTTAGCCGTTTGTGTGTCTAATAGTAAAAGTGATGACAGCTGAAGTCCAAACAGCTCTCTCTTGGCGATGCCCTCTGGTGCACAGCTGCAGAAAGCAGCCCCGACATGGACAAGGGAGGGAGGGAGGGTCGTCCTGCCTCCATCTTTAACTAATATTCACTTTGCTTCAACTCGCACGCTTCACTGCAGGACATCTGTCTTCCTGTTTTCAGTCCACACCACGGACCGAAGTGCCTCTCTAGAGGACATTATTGGAGCTGCATACAGTACAAAAGTACACATTTCTGCTATATATTTGACCATAATATTTATTGTGTTTGTAATATAAATCTGAAAAGGGATTACTGAAAAAGGACTGAATGAAAAAGAGCAAGCAGCACACTTTTTGTTGTAGATTTCATTTACATTTTTGCCCATCAATGGGCAATGTGAAAACATGCTTTTAGAGTTTTGTGCACATCTACAACGGAAATATTTCATTCACAGAGATAAAGAGTATAAGTTATTATTAGAACCTTCCTAATTTCAGTCAGTACTGTTCTAACATGGTACAGATCCCCAAATGTATTGATGTTAAGATAAATGACCATATCCTGATAGCCTGGGTAACTCAGGTAACAAGAGTTTCCATAATCATGGCATAAAAATGTTTAAAGAATGTTTTTATAGCTCCTTTGTGGGGATATAGTGGGTATGGGGCTTTTACTCTTATTTTATCTATACATAGTTTTCTATAAAGGATCATATAGATGGGAATCATTTTGAGAAATTAGATAATTTTTCAAATTAAAACTGACAGACCAAGCCTTGCAGCTGGTGTAATAAAAATGACGTATCACCACATTAGAGTCCTCCATACATCTCCATTATCTTTACTGTGACGTGTTACGTAATTTCCCAGAAGACATTTTGATAGTGAAATGTCTGCCTGCACCAGTTTTAAACCAGAATTAGTCATTTTGCATTCAGTTACCTGCAAATCAGAGGTAATTATGATCATTTTGTGCCTTATTTTACTTGAACTTCTAAACCTTCCCCTCCCCTCCCCATCATCCTTTGTTGTGCAGACAAAAGTGCAAACATGCATGCATCTTGTTAATGAACCAAAGAAGTCCAGGATTAGAAAAAGTAGCTTTTAAAGAGGAATCAGAATAGGATAGTTTGGTTGCAAACAGATGAGGTGGAAAGCTGAAGTGGAGCATTCCTCACTGTGTCACTTCTTAAGTGTTGTGTCAGTCAGACGGACAGGCCCAATAAACACGGATTATAAATGAAAGCTCCTAAAAGGTTTTATCTGATAGGCTGTCAGTCATTCGTCCAGTTTGTCACTGTGAGAGATTATCTTGTCAAACGTCCTGACAGCAGCAAGACAGGCCTGCAGCAATAAAACATATTTTCCATCCATTCTGGAGAACATGCTGGTCCACAAACCCTCAACCAGACACAGAAAACAGAAGAATATGTGCAAATAAATATTCAGGAATTTGGAGTGTTGTGCTTTTAATAATAAGGAACTCTACATACTTTTTTTCCACTGCACAAAATGTTTGTGTAGTTGCTGTCAGTCCAAAGTTGGAGATACAAGTATAAGGGAACTTTTTTCCCAAAGTCATGGAAAGTGTGGCTTTATTGATAAGGGCTATAAGGGCTTTAATTTACTTTTAAAAATCATTACAGATGGTTTTTCACTTTTGAGTGTTCCACTTCCTGCCCTCATGCAGTGGAGTGAAAGTTCCTTTGAAAATACTTGTATAGGTATTTTATCTGCAGTTTCTCACTTGTTTCCAAGTCAGTGATTTCATTCTGAGGTATCAAATTAAATTAAATAGTGTAACACATGAGAAAAGTCTGTTTTCAGTCTGATGACCCGAAAAACTCAACTCAGGAAAATAGCAACCAGAGGTCTGAGTCTAGTCCAGTTGAGTAATTTCATGGTTTTGGTCCGACTTTCTTTTGCACCAACATAAGCAATCCACCCAAAGCAGATCTCAACACAGAAGACTATTTACTCAAAAACTGTACATAAGCGTTATTATGACGTACTTGTAATTGAGTGTTTAATTTTACACTACTATAACTGCTTCTACTACATTACATTTAGAGCGTATTATCCTACTTTTTACTAGGGATGTTTACTACGTGTTTACCATAAACATGTTGAGTCTATTTTAATTGCATGTGGCGTTTTATTCACTCAATGTTGTGCAGATTTCTCTAAATCTGAACTGTAGGCTACATAAATTGGTAAGTAAGTTACTTTCATCTACCTAACTTGTAATGTTGTGTACGTCGCATCATGACTGCGTCAGAAGTAACCTGGAGGTGCTAAAAGCATTTAAATCCAACTGGATTTTACAATACTACCCACACAGCTTGTTTTTGTGTTCATATCTAGATATAATATATGGACTATACCCTCTGATGTTCATGCATTATTTGTGAATTGATATTCCGTTGCTATGGGGCAAAAGCTAATTTTGGTATTTATTTAGCTTAAATATATGAGTTATGCATCATCACTGAAAAAACAATACCAAGATGATTAGAAATAAGTGAGGGGATTTGCATGCAAGGAGGTGTTAGGATTTAATATTTTTATTATTTCTGTTAAACATACTGCTGGCTTAATACTGACTTGCACGTTGCTTAAGTGCTAATAAAAAGAGTTGTGTTGACCTGTGTGAGACGGGAGGGTCTTGAACATTATCCCACACTATGAATTGGGACAAAACCAGGTCAACTGAGGGCAAACTGCAGCAGCTTACACTCACTACACACCAACACTCATTGCTGACACACATACATACACTGCACGTTCTCACACACTCGCTTAGTACCAAAGGCCACTCCATGTCCTGAAGACTTCTTGTTAGAACAAACGCTGCTGAGTTTAAGAACTGATAAAATACTCATGACTGGAGGTGGTGCGTCAACTAGAAGCTGTGATAATATTTGACTGAGACAGAAGTGGACAGTTAATGGAGATAGGAACAGTACAAAAAAGATACATATGATTCACAATGGGGAGGGTCTAATTTGCAGTATCCGGGATCTTCTGATTGGAGGGATCGTGTGCCAACAGGCTAACGATATGCCTGTGCACCAACGAGAGGTTAAACGCGGTTCCTCTCCATCAGTTTTTGACCAATGAGATTGTTGCACATTCCATAAAAAGACTTTGTATACTGTGAACTTAATCCATTACTGGGAAGACGCCTTCTGATTAACATCTTTGTTAACTATAGCCCTCTGAACAGTAATGGTCCTTGATATCAAGCTACTTGACATTGCAGAATAAACAACTTTAACTGAGAGAAGTTGATTGTCTTCTATATCAAAAAACGAACACGCTCAACAGAGGAAAACCAGTTTTATGGAGTCCTTTGTTACAAGATGTAGAAACTGCTGTACCTTACACAGCTAGTACATATTAAACTAAATAAACTAGTCACTTTTTAAATATAAATTTATACAATTTGACAGTCAACATGATCAAGCAACAGAATATTCTATTGGCTATTTTGCTCTGCCAATTTCCTGGCACACTTTGAAATTTAGATTGGAAAAGAGCGGGAAAAGGAATTTAAAAAATGCTTCAAAGATCATGTAAGTTTATGGAGGAATGAACAACCAAAATGTGCATACATATACAGAATTATGTGACAAATACGGCATGATAGGTTGTAAGTGTTTATTAGTTTAACAAAGTCTATAGGAATCAGGACCAATGTCCACTAGCTGACAAGCTAACAAGACCCTGGTAGGAAGATGATTCTAATAAACCCTGGAGCTCCAAGTGGTCTCTTGGACTGCAGTTTGGATCATACAGAAGCGCCAAGGACAGTGAGTCAAGTCTACAATACTTAACTCCACATTCCTGCATGGATCCAAAATGGAGCTGGGTATTAGAACCATGAATGTATTGACAACAGGATACCGCACTGCATGTGATCCCACAATAATTTGAATAAAAGCTGCTCAGTGCAGCCAAAAAAGCTTCCAAAAAAACCTCCAGGAGGCATATTCTGTGTGTTTCTGCAATTTCTGGACACGCAGAGCATGCTCATCAGAGTCCTCAAGAGATCATGTGTAACGGAGAGGTCATGTTGGCTCCCCAACACAATCATGCAACCTTTCCAGAAAATTTTATTTATTCAGATATGAATGCCTTTGTTATCATTGCACAAGTACAATGAAACTGGATATCGGACCAAATGGATCAAGTTCTGATAATAAACATTTCGTAGAGTTATGATGCTCACAAAAATGTCTTCACTGAAAGCCAATGCAAGTGTGCTGCAGAAAATAGTTGTTCGGCCAGTGCGGTTGTAGTAATACGCCTATACCAAGTCACAGCACAGCAGTGTCCCTAGGTGGTTGATTGGAAGCTGCTCTTACAGAGAAATGTGTAGAATAAACACACAAAGGGTTAAAGAAGGCCTGATCAAAACAGGTCTGAGACAGTATATAACTCTTCCTAGCCCTCCTTCGTTGACACTTCCCCTACTGAGGTGTCCTTGAGAACTTAGTGAAGGGGTTAAGGGTGAAGACCAAAGGAATGATGAACATAGACATAAACTGCCACAATAAAGAAGTGCCACCTGGGATTCATGGGATCAGCACCACAGAAACTAAACACCGCTGTACGCTGTCCAAGAACAGACCCACAGGTGTGATGAAAACAAACACATCCCTTCTTCAGAGGGCAGATTAGTCCGTCATTTTCCTCTTTTGACGCCATTCTTTACGAGGACACCTTTGAAACAACCTGGGACTTGATGCCAAGAGCGAGCACCGCACATGTGCAGAAATATGCTAATTTGATAATGGCTCTGGGTTTGACACGAGAAAACACGAACATGTGGCTGCCGGGTTTTCTTTGAGGAGGAAAAAAAACATTCTCTGCTTCAACATGGTAACAATTCCCACTATCTCTTAAAAGTCTGCACTCTGACTTGGAAAACACTTCTGGGGGTTATTGAGCAGTCAGCCTGACAAGGACGAGAGGCCTTAGCACATGAAACATCACTGGAGGATGTCGCTGCTTTACTGCTTCAGGTGTAATCATGTCCTGTGCGGACTGAACTAAACGTGGCATGTCTCATTACAGTATTGCTCACCCCACAGGTTAATTGTTTTAATTTTTACATCATGGCTCAGGAAATGTCAGTCGACTGTAACTTCCTCAACTGATCATTTATCTAGGAGAAGCTGTTGAACACCTGCAGCATCTGCATCTCCTGCTCACACCACCCCGATGACAATAAACAGTAGTCAGAGAGGCACATTTGTTTATCGTGGGTTTCATTTCCCCGAAAGCCCTTCCTCATTGGCCCCCACAAAGATTAAGAAAACAGATTTTTCTAACTCAGAGATGGAGTTGCTCAATTTCATTTCATTTCAAGGTGCTTGTACTTTACTTGAGCGGGGAAATTTTAAAGACTAATTTCTATAAAGAGTCTATTTTGAATATACATGTCTTATTACATCCAGTTATCAAAACCAAGATGGCAATGGCCAATTCCAAACTTCAGTCTATGGTCAAACTAAAAAAAGACATGAACAAGATGTTTCAGGATGATATAATCGTTTCTGAGTTACTGAACAAAGTTTAGGGGTGTCTTCAAAATGAATTTCAGCTATTCCCAACATAAATTGTCATCTTCTAGAAAGCCATGAAAAGACTTCATTTGCGGCTACCAGCCAACAGTAGCATCATCTCTGCAGGCTGCAATGCAAACATGAACAAGCATTTCCAGATGTACAATAATTATAATTGTACAATAATTTCACATCTTCTACGATTAGTCATTCTTTAAATAAATATCATAGGAATAATATTATGTCGAGGTAACTGGGAGCCAGTCTGATTATTTATCATATTCTAACCATGTCAGTTATGTGTTATGTGAAAACTGACCTCTGCTTTCTCGAATGTAACAGTTTGCCTTAAATAGCAATATTTCTGAACTCTATGAACAATTAATTGGATTACAGCATCTGAAACAACTCACAGAACTTGCTCAGTATAGCGCTGGGTGAAGTTGGCTCATGATGACCCTTCTCCGCGTTTTTGATCAGATTTTGTAGTGTGACGCAGCAATAAATACTGCTTAAAGATCATTCAGTGTCAAAGTGTGAATTCCAAAATCCAAATAACTTAAAAGCACAGTAGAGAATGTAGACCATAAATGCAAAACTATCAGCTATTGCTATCAGGTACAACAAACTGCTGTCAGTGTTGCTGCTCTGGAAAATTACAGTGTGAATCTTAAACTCACTCAGTTCCGATGATAACGAACCCTTTCCCGTTAGGTTTTAAACCCCCATTAATAGCATAGCAATGATTTAAGTTCGCAACGTCAATTGTTTTGAACCTTAATTCATTTAAAACATTGAATAGTAGGTTTAAGATTAGCCCTAACCCTAATGCTGTTTTTTTTTTTTTTTTTTTTAACTAATTGTGAATGGTGGTTTGTAAAACCAAAATCTGTTATATTACTATTTTTTCTGAATAATTGTCAAATTTTCATGTTTGAGATGCTGGAAGAAAGAAACTTTTTGACATTGTTGCCTGAAAAATAAACTAGGTCATAAGAGTTGCAAATTAAGAGAAGACATAATAAAAAATAATAAAATTACAATACTTGAGTACATGTTGCTGGTCCTTATATATTATTTTTTCTTTCCATGATGGTGCCAGCTGACACCCATTCACCATCTGTCATTATGCCCCATCCCTCTGCACTGTCTGAAATCCTGTTTGTATCAGACCTCAGTAAATACTCTGTCCAGGTCACAGCTGTGACAAATTTATTGCTCTTCCATGCAATTCATTTGTGGTTCCTCTTAGTTGTGTGCCACATTCAATTTGTAGCCACATGAGACTGTTGCTTAATTTACTTCTGTCATCCTCAGCATGTTATTCCAATTAGAGATATCAGATCAAAGGTCTGCTCACATTAGAAAGGAAACGGCTGCAAGCAAAGGTGGTAAATAAGAAATCACAGTGGAGTAAACACTGAAAGGACTGTAGCGTGTCTTTAGCCACACTAGAGGCCTTGTGATGATCTTTAGTCTTCAGGTGAAAAAACAAAACTGTTGTCTGAATTAAAAATGAAGACTGATGATTGTTTGATCCTTGTGGGGAAGACAAATGTTTTCCTGAGGGTCACACCAGTGCAAACTCCATATGTCATATTGTAATCATTGTAATTAACTGTTTCCAGCTTAAAATAGTTTTTATGTCAACATCATAGCCAAATCTACGACTAGGATTCTAATGACACATCTGATTTGGCACTTCATGATTCAGAAGTGCCGGAAAATCAAACAAATATGGCCGCCTCATATCGGCCAAGTAATTAAATTCAAATTTAATGGGTATAATGTTACTATAGATTAACCAAGTTAGAAATTCAACAATCTTGAGTTGTTAATGTGAGAAAATTTCCCTTCTCCACTATCCATCCCATATGAATGAGCAGCCAGACTGAAAACATTTGTGCTTTCATTGGGAATAATCAGGAAAACCTTCTGTTATTCTGACTTCAGACTATGTTTTACTCCAAAACGGTACTGCAAAGTAGGCCTGGGCTGTTAAACAACCTGTACTAAACATTTCATCAATAGTAATAAGAAAACAGTTTGATAGTTTGCCTTAAATGCTTCACATGCAAAACATCATGAAAGCAAAAAGTTCAACTGCATTAGACAATTTCAGGCATACTTCCTGTCTGGCTCAAAGACGGCCTGTAATATCTTTCATGATGGGAACCCTTCACCCTTCGTCACTCTCTTTATTCGTTTCTGTACAGTCCTGGTGAGATGTGGCTGCCTGGGCCTCTCATCACCTCCATTCAGCCACCAGTGACTGCATTTGTGAAAAGAGCTTCATGGTCAAAAACATCAATGACCCCGTCTCCTCCACAAAGTGCAGCGACATACTCCCAGCAACCCCTCTGAGGACTGACGGACTTGACATTAGGGTGCACATGGAGGCCAGAGCAAAGCCCCTGTAAATGACACCTTACTCTTACCAGCCACTCAGAAGTTTAACCTTAACCAATGCACCTTGCGTCAACGGCTCACAATGGTTGCCCTCTATTGGTTTCCGGGTTCTACTTGTTTTCTTAACTGAACATGTGTCTAGGTAAGGTCATTTCTTTATCCTAGTAATCTTTATGTATGGCTGTAAGAGGAAATGGAGGAAATGCGGCAACATATATATATATATATATATATATATATATATATATATATATATATATATATATATATATATATATATATATATATATATATATATATATATATATATATATATATATATATTAGAGTTGTGACGTTCGCGAACGAGCCGATTCTTTTGAACGGCTCATAAACATGAACGATCGGAGCCGAGTCACGGCTGGGGGAGAGCCGTTCTTTCCGTCGTTCTTTTTTCCCTATGCGTGTTTAAAGCAGACGCACACAAATTAACTCCTCCTTCGGTCTATGCATAGGGTCTATGCTCCCTGCCCCTCCGCTAGAGACTAGAGATGTGACGTTGGTGAACGAGTCAGTTGTTTGAACGGCTCTTTTAAGTGAACGATGAGAACCGGTTCACAGCTGCGAGTCGTTCGCATGTGGAAATTGCCAACGCTTTCTTTATTTTTCACCTCAATGAGTCTGAGTTGTCCATGCTGCCTTCATGTGAACGACTCATGACATTTCCGAATTTGAGTTGTCCACAGCAGCTCCATTCACATGAACGCAGCTATATATACAGCTAACTTAGAGGAGGAGTGTGAGCACCGCCTGAGTCTGAATGACTGGAGACTGGAGCGGAGCCACATTTACCGCTTTATCAGGGAGAAGGAGATATTAGTGATGGAAAAAAAAGATATCTTTTTCTGTATTGTTAAAATGTTCTTGTGTGGAAAACTTTACAGTAAAGTTGTTTTGCATGGAAGTTATCCGGTAGTCTGCGTAGTTTTATTGTGCCACAAAGTTTTTTAGGTGACAGAAAATTCAAAACAGTGATCTCACCGTCAAAGCATGGGGATATAGGCCAAATGAAATTCTAATCAGTATTTTAGAATAATTCCCACCAATATATACTCTATTGGTGGGATGTGTAAGTTTGAAATATTGAGATCCATATTGTATCTTGTAACTGCTACCAGTGATTGTTTCCTTGATAAAAACGAGTTACCCCTGGTTGATTTCTAAAATAAATGAAGATAAGAACGAGCCAGTCTTTCGAACGGCTCTTTGAAAGGAACGGCTCCTCAAGATCCGGCTCCCTTCAAAGAGCCATAAATCCCATCTCTTATATATATATATATATATATATATATATATATATATATATATATATATATATATATATATATATATCTTTTTTATATATATATATATCTTTTATATATATATATATATATATATATATATATATATATATATATATATATATATCTTTTTTTTTTTTTTTTTCATTTCAAAAATGTTTCCTGTGGTGGGAGATACGTGAAACCGCGTCACTTCCGTGCGACAGCTCAGTGCGACAGACATGGCTACCTCTATGTACCCTGGGGAAGACCCACAACTTAGAATGGCGAATGAAAAGATAGCTGACCTGCTGGAAGATGTTCGCCGTCTCTCCGCTGAGCTGAGGGACAAAGACGCTCTGCTGGCCAGGTCTATGGAGGTGGAGGTGACCCACGAGCAGTCCATGAGGATTGCCTCTCTCTCTGCGGCCTTCCAGGACACGGCACCCTGGGATCCCTCTTGTCCACGACCCTCGTCCTGCTCTACACCCAACCGCCAGCGATCGTGGACAGAGGTAGTGATCCGGGGCAGGCAGAAGACCCCAGTCAGAGCCGTCTCGCCTCCACTCTCCCTCTCGAACCGCTTCATGGCCCTGTCGCAGATTGAAGAAAAGCCAGCAGTTTTCTCCGCACCAGCGGCGTGTCAGCGGCTTCCTGCTCCAACGACCCGGCGGCTCCCCCTCCGCTGCTGGACACCGAGACGGCTGTACATCCCATCCTCAGTATGCCGTGTGATTATTCACGTTGACACAAACGACACGACCCGGCGACAGTCTGAGCTGATGAAAAAGGATTTTATAGATCTCTTCAGACTAGTGGAAAGCTGTGGTAAGTCAGTCTTCATCAGCGGACCAATTCCGACGCTGTCTTATGGTGCCGAGCGCTTTTCTAGACTCCTCAGTTTGAGCACCTGGCTCCAGCACACCTGTACAGCTCACAACCTGAACTTTATTGACAATTTTAACCTCTTCTGGAACCGCCCTGGATTTCATCGACACGACAGACTGCATCAGAGCTAACTGGGCAACTCGGTTTTAACAGCAAACATACGCCACGCGGTTCAATCAACACCTGCTGACTGATTGCTCACAGGCCACGCCCACTCACCACACACCTCACACACCTCCCCTCTGCCCACGGAGACACGGGAGAACATCACCCACAACATCCCAGCTGTAGTTTTTAACAGATCACACAGAACCCGGACTGTTTTTAGACCAAGAACTTTGATTCCTTTCATCAACATGGCCGTGCTGAATGTGCGCTCTCTTTTAAACAAAACTTTTATTACTAACGACCTGATTTTAGATAATAAATTGGATAGTCTTCTCCTGACAGAGACATGGCTTGGCACTGATGCACCTGCTGTTCTCACCGAGGCTTCCCCCAGTTTAAAGCAAATAACTGATATGAGAGGAGAGGAAAATGGTTTGACTGATGAGGACTGTTAAAGCTGCAGAGGAAAACTAATGCCCTCATTCATTTTCTGCTTCATGTCAAAAACATGAGATAACATTATACAGTATGTTTGGATCTTTTCTGCCAATCATTAACCTGTAAGACAGTTTCACTTAATAACACATGAACCAAAACAAAAGTGTTCCTTTAGCAGCAACAGATCAAGGCAGCGATACTCTTATTTCACCTGGGCAAATATCCATGAATAAGACTAAAACTGGAGAGAAATGAGGGAGTTGTCATGATAATTACTTCCAATAATTTCAGATTTGACTTTATCTGTTTTCCCAGGGGTCAAAGTAAAAGCCTCAATTAATCTCATTTGGTTTTTTTCCTGCCATAATAAGAGTATACAGTGATGCCAAACTCACTTCGCTGTGCTTCTGTCTGGGGGAATTAGATAATTTATTATCCGGGTGAACTTTTCCCCCATCATTTCAGAAGAGAAATCTGTGTGCTGTAGTAACAATGATTATACAAATAATCCACACATGAATGGTTAAAAAATATCTTCCTCCTCTGTTGTGGAGAATCAGGGAATCGACCCAGACAAGCCCTACTGAACGCTCAGCTCACCATGTGGTCAATAAAAGCTGAAGTTATTTTATGTGCTGGACGTCTGCAGCACCAACATAAGCTAAAAGAATTTATCCGCAGCCTCACATGCAAACAAACCGGCAGATGAATATGTCAGCAATTAGCTTCTGAGATGTAAATCCCTAATGCAGTTAGTAAAATGGGCATACCAGGCTGCTAATTTCTGTTTATTTTTGGTCAGATTGAATAAGTCATAATCTGCATCTTAAAGCCACAATAAGCTCACACTAGCCAGCCCAATGTATGCTGTTATTTGTGACTTGTTTTAATTGAGGTGGAGAGCGTAAAATTAGCATAACCCACAGTAGACACATCAGCCACATTGAACCCCAAAACCTGTTGCTGGGTTTCATGCAAGTTCACTTTTAAATGTAGCTAAAATGGCACCATTTATCAGAGACAGAAAGTGTGACAAAATGGAAAGAGTTGTTGAACTTTCAACTTTTCTCCAGTTCTTGAACTTATCATCTGTGATGTGTTTTATCTTGAAAATGATTCAAATCTAAGTCTAAAATCTGGATGTGTCATCAGAATCACTCTACTGGCATAATATTCTACTAAGACCAGCTGTCGTGTGAAGCGATTGAGAGGAAAATAAAACATACTTGATCAATAAAACAAATGCAGCACTGTTCAAACACATGCGATGTTGATGTGAAAAACATCTAGTTGATAGAGGTTGCAAAATGTAAGAAGTACAACATCTATAGTATGTAGAGCTGCCATGTTCCAGTACTGGTAACACATTTGGACCAAGATTGTACATGTTTTTTCTAGTTACTTTTCTTTCTTCTTATTATTCTTTTGTAAATTAAGAAATTGTACGAGTTTTTTTCTTCTAATTTTATAACTGTGATATACAGCTGAAAAGTGGCTACAAGTATTATAGCCATGATTATGCCATTTCCATTGAGATGTAGGATTTTATATTGCAATGAAAGATGAGCTCACAGTGCGTAAAAATGTGACAATAGCAAAAATTCCCAGAAACTGTTTGGAGCTCAGAGGGTTAAAAGGAAATATGCCAGAGTAAAATAAACCAGAATTATCCTTTAATGTCACAGGATATCTGCTTTTTTGTGTGCCACTGAAAAGTGTTTCGTTCCCACAGTGGCTTGTGTCACAGGTTGAATAACAGTCCAAAGAAAGACCTTCTCCAAAAATCACAGAACATCTTTCATGTTTCTTTAACTTTGTCTTAGTCGATTTGCTCTGATGTAATGGCCTGTAAAATCTAATTTTACAGTGATGAAGAAACAGATTATAATACTAATGACTGTAATCTGGGTTTTGACAAATAAGTTAACAGGAGATGAAGTTTGATTTGTCGCTTCTAGCTGTTTGTAGGAGTATTTCCTCTGAGTTTATTGAATACCTGCATTTGCAGCAGTGACAGAACGTGATCTCTCTAATCAATAAAGTAACTACCAAAACATAGCAAGAGGTAACTGAGTTCGAATGAAAACACATTTTATTGTGCCATAGGTTGTTGTGGTTTCATACATTATCACATGTAAATTTTCAGTGTTGAAATCCTAGATAAATTCTCGGTGTTTTATATATGGGTGAACATTTCTCCTCAGATAGAGCAGCATCTCTCCTCCTGGGCTGTTTTGAACAGTGATCACGCTAATAACCAAAATGTTAACTTTACCTGTATTAGTCTATGCATATCAGGTATTTAAGAACATTAACTGATAAATAAGAAACCAAGATATATTTGTGACTCTCATATTGACATAGTTTCCTCTACACTACATCATATTAAAATTCTGTAATAAAATTTGGTGTTTTTGTTTATTGTGCAGAACCTCAAGGCCCATCTTGTCACATCTTGGAAAATTTGTTGGAGGTACCACTGCATTCATTCTGCATCTGGCAACAGGAATGGCTCTGATGGCTACTGTTTTCAGAAAGAACAAACACCGTCCTGCTCTCAGGGTGGCTGTCATTTTCCTCTCCACCTCTCTGGCCGGTCCTTCTCTCTATTCCGCCTGATCCCTTAATAATTACAGGACAGCCGGTCTTTCCTTGGCTTCCTCGATGTGTCTGGCCGACTCTGGCCTCTGCTGCAGATGGATTAGATGTGTTTGGACTGCAGCACCTGTGTGACTAACTGTGTGCTGCTGCTGCTGCTGCTGCTGCTGGCATGTACAATGAACACTAACACTGCCAGGTTGCAGTGGTCACACTACCAACCTCTACCGCTTTGCCTGTGGATGGGCACTGTGACAAAGGCTGGTAAACATTTTCACAGTCCGTTTATGTTGAGTTGTGTCAACCATTGAGAACCTAGCACCATTCAGTGAGGGCATCTGGTTCCTCAACCAAGTCTTGATTAAAATGTTGTGTAATATTACCGCTGTTTTCTTGACATTTTTGGTTTTCTGCAAAGTTAGGATTAGAGACTAGCAAACTATTCAGACTTAAAGAGCAATTGTGTATGACGTGAAATGAGTAACACATTTTAAATTATTGAACCTTAACTTCAAACAGATTATATTTCCAGGAAAACCGTAGATTACCAGTGTCTTACATGAGAAATTATAAGACTCTACCAAGAAGTTACAGGCCACAGACTTTGCTAAGATAATCCTGTACACCTCCGAAAAACATCAGAGTAGATGTTAGAGTAGCATTGTTGCTTAACAGAACAGCTGCAGAACAAAGATTATGACTTCAGTTTGACGATAAAATTAAGACGGTCCTGAATGAAAAGTAGCCCTCACATAAATGTTTTTCTCACAGGTTTAGGAAACATCCACAATCCCTTCACTAAGATCTTAAATCTTTGGATGCACTTTGCATGCACTAAAATGAAAATTGTTATGATTTATAAGATCTGTAGCTACTCTTCCCTCTAGTGGCCAGATAATATCAATCTAGCTTTAAACAACAATGAGAAAAGGTTGTATGATTCATTGATATATTGCATTATTATGAAGATTAAATGACCTGTCTGTATTCTTCAAATCCAACATCTGTACAACATTTCCACGGCTTCTTTTGGACAACATCTTTCAAAGAAATAACATATTTCAGGACAAAATGAAAACATGCAGGAACTTATGCAACAAATTAAATACATTTCCAAGACGACTAGACATGTGTTACTTCTATTATGGCTGCTGAATAAAACGTGGATGTAACTCCATAATGACTTGCAACCACACCACAACGTGACTCATAACATTTATGTGTCTATCCTTCCTATGTGTTGAATCAATTTGTCATTAATGATAACTAATATATGTTTTTTAACTTTCCACATGCGTCCCTTCTGGAGCTGATCCAAATCATTTTAATGTCTGTAAAGCTGCACTGTCTACGTGGACATCTCCCAGGCTTTTCACAGCGCTTCATCACTCATTTGTAACGCATTAACGCAACAAAAGCAGATTAATGTGGCGAGTGACAGCGGGTGACCACAGAAAAGGCCGTTTCACACATGGAAACTCTTGTATGATGTTTGTCTACAGCTTTCATGGCTGCAAACATTTTCATTTAACTTACTGGCCATAGTTCATAAAACCAAAACACTTTCTTCTGAACTGCAGCGGAGATCTGAAAGTTACCAAAGATGCTCTCAGTGACCACCTTTTTAACAATGAGTCTGTGACACTTATTGTAGCTATTCTGAAAATTCTGAACTGCTGCTCCACCGAATCTGACGCAACAGAAATCAAGAATACCAATGCTGCATCAATATTAATCACAGCCGTACCAGGCAGCCGTTTGTTCAATGCAAAAGCTTTATAAATGTTGGCAGGTTGTGTTTTAAGAACAGACACAGCCCTGTGCTGGTATAGGGACCTAAGCTGCAAAAGGATAGCTCACTAATTATTTCATGTTTGTTTTTGTAAAGTAAAATCTAAATCTAAGTTTATTTGGCAGATGACCTTTTACTGAACCTCTGCAGGTCCAAAATGTGTCTCTAAACATTTTGTGTTTTCTGTTTTCTGATGGATTCCAACAGACTTAAAAGTAAAAAAAAAAAAAAAACATTTCAATGTCAGTAAATTGCTGAAATAATAGACTTCATTGGCTGTAACCAGCTTACTAACTAACGGTAACTTTAGTGTCCATTTAAAGAGTTTCTAATGTTTCTAATTAAAAGGGAAAACTTAAACAAGGGCCTTTAACATGAATTTAATGGCTACATACAGCACATGATGATGTGATTAAGATAGTACTTGTTTCTCACCTTTTTCCTGCCAGCCAAGAGTTCACGATTTCACTCAACTGTGTGCTTCTCAGCTGTGGACAATTAAAGACTTTAAAGAGTTTCATTTGTCAGACCAGGTTTAAAGAGCCATCACTGACAGTTTGGAAGTCATGGTGCAGACTTAAGTCTAAAGAGGATGACGACAAGATAGTGTTGGCACAAGTACAATAACTAACCAACAAAATCCACCATGAGCACGTGGGGTCAAACAAATGGAAGAAACAACAAACCAGTTGGCTGGTGCTGGTGAATGAAGAAAAGGAAACAAGGAATCAGCTCAAGATGCTGAAAGCATCATACAGGATATCCAACAGAGGCATGAAAAGCAGAGGGAGGAAAACAGAAGAGAGACACCATCAGCAGCAATGTCAAAGCGAATAAATATCAGAACACACCAAGCAGCTATATTGTCTGAAGACCTTCCAGCAGAAAAATGCGTAATAACATCAAACCCATGCAACAGGCTGAATCTGCAAGGGAGACAACCAATTACAAGGAGTTAGAAGAGCTAAAAGCTGAAGAAGATGTTGGTCAGGCCGTCGACATAGAACCTCCACAACAGGACGAGACCCATGAGGAGGATGAGTCCCTCCTGCTGTTGAGACAGCTGAACTCATGGAAGACGCCCAAGTTCCAGAGAGAAAGCAGCATTCTGTCTGGAAACAAACCCAACAGTTCTTTGGCTTCGCAACTGTTGGTCTGACTGGCTGTCTGTGTATCTGTCTGTGGCATTTACTTACAGAGAAGAATAAATCTTAATGACATTGCTCTACCTATTTAGTAATTACTGACACTGAAACACTGACCCTGAAACAGGTCGGTTAATCAGTAATGGCTCAGGAGCATCAAAGCACTGCACATTCTGCAATACAGTTTAAGAAAAATTACAATAAAAAATTTACATCTGAGACAGACATGCTGCAAAAAGTATATCTGAATTCAGCCTTTAGGATTAACTAATCGGATTATTAAAAATCATTTTTGACAATTCTGATTCTGTTCATAGCAATTACGCTACATGACTCCACATTAAATAGAGTTTCACTACATTGAAGCAAACCAAGCTACACCAATATGGCAAGATTAGTTTAATTACAAGTTACTTGTTATGAAGTTTATTTTATTTGCTGCCTACAGGTAGCTAAAAAGTTGTAGCTAGCTACTTGTAAGCTACATCTGTCAGACTGCATTAAGGATTGTTATGTGTTCTGACCTTTACATCCTATTTTACGTACCTCTGTGTTTGGATACAGATTAACTGAAACTCTTTTCATTCCTGTGAAAGCCTTTATGACTTTCCATGTGTTCCTCTGTCTGTTTTTTTGCGGTCAAGAATCTGCCTCTAAGATGGATTACAGAGAGGAGTACATACCAGGAAACAGTCACATCATGTAAATGTGTAATTACAAAAGGAATTTGTTTAGCTAATGTAACACTTGCTGGCTGTGCAACATACAGAGAACACACCAACTGTCGCGGTTCATGTGTCCTTTAACAAAATATTTCACTAAACTGGCTGCATGTGTGACCAAATAACCTCCTCCCTTAATCTATCTTAGTGTAATAATGATCTGGTTTCAGTCACAGTAATGCTTCATGCACATATTCCATAAAACTGGACGGTTTAAACTGAAGCCTCCCTCTCGTGGCTGTAGTGAAGCTTCCATCCATCCATACTGAAATGCATTCCTTTGCATTAAACACCAAGGTAGCAGTACAAATGTTTTGCAGAGTTATGGACATGAGGACAAAATGTTTTGAAAAAGTTGTTTTATTTCAGACCACAGCGAAAGCATTGTTGTGCTTGTTGCTTCAGAAATGATGAGGAAAATTTACACTAGTGCACCACAAATGCATAATATATACTGAAAATCTCCTTGAGTCAGAAAACAGCACCTTTACCACATTGTGACTTAGAAATGTAGCTAAATTACCTCTACATGTGGTGACACTTCCCTACAAGAATACACATGCAGCAGGTATACATGCAGAAGATACGTATGCGACTGGTGTATAGACTATGATAGTGGGTTGTCTGTAAACTGTATTAATACCTGTTTCTTAGAAAATGGGAGTGAGTATAGTTAGCGTCTTGGCTTTTTCAAAATATGGACAACAAATGTGAGGCTGTAAATTAAGCTGAAACGACAGTGAGGGATCCTGACGGAGACTTTTGCAGCCCCGTCTGAATCTCTGAGCAGCTGTCAGTTGCGTAACTGCTGTCAAACTGTCATGTCTGTGTGATGGAAACCAGTCCAAACCTGAAAGTGTCGTTTGAAGAAAACAGTTTGGTTATCCTGCAGCAGCTCAGTGATGTTGTTTCAGAGCAGATGCTGGGAATACTGGGATGTCTGTCTGGCAGCTCCGCTCTCAGAGCCGCAGACCAGTGACGCATTCACATTTTAATCCTGACAACCGAGAGAAACATTTATCCATTAAGGGAAATAGAGAGTAGGGTTTTCAAATTTTTTTTTTTTTTTAGATGTTTGGACGTCACTGACTATGTCGTCACTGATCAACAATTTGTGCTTATGTAATAACGTGCCGATCCAAGACACAGACGGGTTTATGTGCAGAGGGAGATTCATTGGGACTGTTTGGATGTAATGCAGTAAAGATTTTGCATCGTCTTTGTCACACTTCACTCCCTGCAGGATGAAACGTGCATGTTCTAAGCTGCTCTGCAGACAGGAATCACTGGCACTCTGTCGCTGGGCTGAATGCTGTTTGCTCTGACTGATGACCTCCTTTCTGGAGATATTGTCTTTCCAGACGCGGTCGCCCGGAGGTGAAATGTGGTAGTGGAAAAATCTCCTCCTCCTCCTCCTCCTCCTCTTCCACCTCACCTCATCTGTTCTGCGGCTGCTGCTGCCTGTCGCGAGGAGGTAGAGGAACTGATGGAAAATGATATCATCGTGGACCACCAGCCCTCCACCACCACCACTTCTCTCCACACTGCGAGGCTGTGCAGAGAGCTCTGCTGACCCCTAATGGAAGCTGGGCACCTCAGAAATAGGAAGCTGTGGCTCAGATTCGAAGTACCACACGTGACCTGATTGGAAAACGATGACCAAAGCAAGAACATTAAAATCAACAGTGGCACTAAAATAACTGAAATGAGAATCAGATTTTAATTCCCCAGCATTTTAAGTGATTTGGGTTCTGGGGTATTCTGTGAACTGCAAATATAACTACTCTGCCCACATTAGTGACTCTGCAACCTTTAACTTGCTCTGGGAACTCAAGAATACAGGGTATCTAGATTCACTCGGTGCCCTTATCTGGTCAGTTACAGCTGTCCAGAACAGAATTATAGTTAAAATTCTTTTTTGTTTTTGCATTTGGAGTCATATCTGACGTGCAGATTAAACATATATACCTGCTAGATTGCTGACATACTCAAGTTCAAACCTCTTGATTGCTTCTGAAGGCCGGATGCAAAGTTATGGAAATGCAGCCTTCATTAATAATTATGACCCAAAACTATGTTATGGTTTGCTTGAGCATTTCAGTGATTGTTAGATGTGTCAACAGTTTTAAACAATCTTAAGGCAGGGTTTTGTCTATCTTAGAGATCCTGGGGGCTAACTACGTATGTGGACAAAATTGTTGGTACCCCTCGGTTAATGAAAGAAAAGCCCACAATGGTCATGATAGTTAAAATTCAAATCACCTTGCCTGTGATTAAATGCTCTGCAAAAACATTTTGCAATTATTAAAGACTATAACTCAGGAACAGAAGAGGAGATGGATGTAAACAGCAACTTGACTAGTTGTCTGAGGGGTACAATGGTGTATTTCTAGTTGTATATCCTGCAAATCTTTGCTATTAAGTTCCCCAGTTTGTGTTGTATTCTGTGCATGAACTGTGAGTTAAAGGAAAATAATAATAATAACTTCTGATGAAGGGGACACATACTTTTAAATATTTTAAACATAAATTACATAATGTATTTGCACAAAAATACAGGATACTGAATAGACAATTACAGAAATATTTCATTTGTCTTTGGTATTGAGGAGTTTTTGTTATTGCTATCAGCATGGGCATCTATGTTCAGATTGGGGTGTGTTTATATCAACAGGTTTTCAGCCACAGTTGACAATGATGTGCCACTTGTAAGGATAATGTGCACGTGGTCACTGATTCTAAATCTTCAATAGCAAGAAGATTCGTTTGACTGCCAGACCTCGGTAATGATAAGCCAACTCACCGACCATGACAGATTACTTGTGTGCAGCAAGTTTCAAGTCTCTGCTAGTTACTCTTCTTAGTAATGAGCCGAGTCCAGTGGATGCCTTGAAGGAAGAAAGTCTCTCTAATATCTGATGAGATGGAAGATGGCCAGCCGGAGATAAAATGAGTGTTAGAAATGAAACTATTTTGACTTTAAAACATCAAAATCTTCTAGTGTTCCCTCTCTGGATCAGAGCAGAAGGTTAAATGAAAGGAAAATCTGTCGCCTGAAGGCTCCTCAGCTGGATGTTAGCAGTTACTGGGACCTTTCACCTTTTGTTTACAGGGTGAACTTAAGACACCCTTTCAGGAGTCTGGGTGACCTTCAGGGCTTAAAAGTCCTGCAAAACCTTTGACCCCCAAAACAAGTTCAGACATCAACAGACAAATAAGAATTGGGGCCAGTTGCAGCCACAGTTGATTTCTAATTCATTTTTGAATGTTTTCATAAGATATTTACATATAAAACAAAACTGTATTGATGTACTGATTTCATTTTATCTGTATTATTAAAGGGGAAGAATTAAATACTTCAAATTATTTTACTTTATTTTGAGAAAATGGTAAGATGTAAGAGTAAAGCTGCTATAAGCTTCATTTTAAAATGAAGAGATTCACAGCAGATTTAACTAAAAGTGTAATAAAAGGACATAAACATCTAACTCCAGCCCAAAGTTAAAAGCCTATTTCCTTCATATATTTATTTACCTTGTAATTATTCAATTACAACTGCAACTAATTGTAATGATTCTAGAATTTAGTTTTTCAGTGTTTGTGCGTACAAATATAATCAATCATAAAGCTTTTTTTTGTTTTATAACACTTCAACTTGTTGTTATAAAACACCCACTGTAAATAAATTGACTTAGAAGCTGCAGAAAACAACCTAAACTTATAAAACACATATAATTAAATGTATGAGTTTTTGTATTTTTGGATGGAGAGCCACCGGAGCCTGATTAACCCACGCATAATTGCAGGGATTAAGCAAGAGCCAAAGTCAAAAATGAAAGGAATTAATGAAATGCCCACATGAAGTTAAAAATATATAGACAATAAAACGTAGATGGATTGTACGATATACTTGTACACAAAAAAATACTTGATTCACTTCCACAAATAAAAAAAATTTAAATGAAAAGTTTTCAGCATTCAGTATCAACAGCAAATGCATGCAGTGGGTGTTGGAAAAATAAGAAAAAAAGCACTTCATGTATTAAGTCATGGATAACTGTATACTGGGGAAATGGAGACATCCCAGCAATAACAACCCTAAAAGGCAGCAGAACTGTAACTAACATGGGCGTGTTCTCTCACCTACAGGTTTCAATCCACCGGCTGCTCTATGCTGTGATGCCATTTCATCTCAAGGTTTCCCAGCATTCCCTTCATTCCTCAGTATGTGTTGGGTGTGGTGAAGGACCTCTCCTCCTCCTCCTCCGCCACGCTGTTCGATCAGACTCAGCTGAGTTTATCGCAAAACCACTAAACAAACAGTTCCCATGAGTCCAAAGTGAAAACACTTGCATTCCTCTTCTCTTTTAGTTTTTTTTGTAGAATTCCTCTAAGATTTTCTCTCATTCCGTCACAAGTGGATTCTGTCTGACCTTTGGCCACGGTACTACTGTAATATGACTCCCATTCAGAAATCTTCTTCTCAGTAGGGTCAGGAGTTTTGTCTGACCCTGTTGCCCTCAGGTGGAACAGCTCTTCCACATTAGGGTCCAGATTTTAAAGACAATTCAATCTGCTGTCATAGACTATATATATATATATATATATATATATATATATATATATATATATATATATATATATATATATATATATATATATATATATATATATATATATATGAACTGACACAAAGGGTCTGAAAAGTGAAGCCATGCCTTGTACCTGCACTTTTTCCAACAGCCAGCAGGGGGCGACTCCTCTGGTTGCAGAAAGAAGTCTGATTGTATTGAAGTCTTTGAGAAAATGACCCTACTTCTCACCTGATTTGTTACCTCGTCAAACTTTTTCCTAATAAGGTTATCGTCTCAATTTCTAGTTTCAAGATTGCTTGAGGTCTTAGACTTAGGCTTGGTCTGCTTTTGGGGTCCAGGGGGGGATTTGGAGGTGGAGGTGAGGGCTGTGAGTGGTGCACCTATCTTGCTTTAGTACCTGATGAAACGGCGATAGAAGTTGGCAAACCTCAGGAGTCTCTGTAGTTGTTTGTGGTTCTCTGGTAGCAACCAATCCTTTACTGTGGATAGCTCATCTCAACAATAAACTGGACTGGTCACACAATACAGAGGTCCTGTACAAGAAGGGCCAAAGTCGTCTCCACCTGCTGAGGAGACTGAGGTCCTTTGGAGTGTGCAGGACTCTGCTCAGGACATTCTACGACTCTGTGGTAGCGTCTGCTATCTTCTATGCAGTGGTCTGCTGGGGAGCAGGGAGCACTGAAAGGGACAGAAAGAGACTAAACAGAAAGTCAGGAGGAGGTTCTGTCCTGGACTGTTCCCTGGACTCCATAGAGGAGGTGGGTGAGAGGAGGATGTTGGCAAAGCTCACGTCCATCATGGACAATCCCTCTCACCCACTGCATGACACTGTGGGGTCTTTAAGCAGCTCCTTCAGCAGCAGACTGAGACATCCACCCTGCAAGAAAGAGCGCTATCACAGGTCCTTCATCCCATCTGCTATAAGACTGAACAACATCAGCATCACTGGCTGATGTTAACATAAACTGGACTATGTCATGTCATCTTAAATCATGGTAAAATCTGCACAACAATTCCTTGCACTGCTGGCATTTTCTGCACTTTTACAGTTACATTTATTCCACAGGCCACTTTATTCACTTTCACTCCTTTATTTCACTATCTCCACCCCCTTTTACCCCGCTATCCCTTATCTTTCACTCTTCTTCTCCCCTATCTTTACCCCTCTATTCCCTATCTTCACTCCTCTATTCCCTGTCTTCAACTCCTTTTACCCTTCTATTTACTATATTTCACTCCTTTATTCCTCTATCTTCACCCCCTTTTACCCATCTATTCCCGATTTTTCACTCCTCTAGTCCCGTCTTTACTCCGCTATCCCCTATCTTCACCCTCTTTTACCCATCTATTCGCATCTTTCACTCCTCTATCCCCTATCTTTACCCCTTTTATCCCTCTTTCCCCCATCTTCCCCCTTTCATAAGATGGGGGAATAGAAGGGTAAAAGATGGGGATAGAGGGGTTAAAGATGGTGGTCATTTTGGGATGGGCAGAGGCTGAAGGAGGCCAGAACTGGGTCGGTTGTAGGTCTTATTGAGGGCACAGATGGAACAGACAGCAACAACTCCCAGGTGTGAGCCTCCATGGATGGCCACCAGAGCTTTTGTTGTAGGACTTCCAAGGTAACTGCAGCTCCCGGGTGGCAGGTCACCTGAGAGGAGTGGCCCCACTACAGAACCTGGAAGCCAACAGAATCTGGAACAAACAATTTGTCATGAGGCCCATTACAGGGATCGGGTTGTTGTTCCATCGCTCGTCGGACTTGGGACTCCCACACGAGGGAAGCCACTAAGCATGTCTTCGGCAAGACTGGTTCAGGGTCACAGGTGGGTTCCAGGCCAGAGAACTTTCAGGATGTGAGTCCGTATGTTAGGGAAAAGTTGAAGAAAAGAAGGCACATGGGTGAAATTTCGAATCGGCAGAAGAATGTTGAGACAGGACAGCACCCACTTCAGTATCTGAGGCATCCACCTCTACGATAAGCTGCAGGCTGGGATTCAAACATGTGAAATTAAGTGATTTAAAGGCCACTTAAAGTTTACAGTTTGTGTTTAAAAAATGTCATCATGTTGAGCTGCTCTCAGATCTTAGAGCAGATTGCTCCAGCAGCGCGGAGAATAAAAACTAAATGCTGTTTCACTAAGAGGTAAGGGAGCTCTGGCACTAAGCCCAGACTGGTGAGCACCAGGAGAATCCTCAGTGGCCTGTAAGCCAAGTCTGGATTACCATCAGGCAGCATGCCCAGGTTGTCCCTGCATTACTCCACATTATAACAGCTATAGACAGGGTCTCCATCCTCCATCTTGTGGCCCTGTAGTTGTGGAGGGATCAAAAATATCTCAAAACCTATCTTGAAAATCTTAACAGTTTTAGTTTCAGTTGTTTATGATAGATTTAGTTTGCAGCATGCTGATTGGCTTGTGTCAGATTTTGTTATACTTTGAATTAGTCAACATATAAGAGAACTATAGGGCTGCACATTTTTTGTTTTTTGTTTTAATTTTGAATAAATAGTCAATTCATTAGTGGAAAAAAAATGCCCCAAAATCATTATTCCTTCAAGATCTGCTTAATGTATTCAGATTGACTGTTTTGTCTGACTAAAATTAAAGATACTAATTGCAGTAACATAGAAAACTGAGAACATACGAAATAATTTTATTTGAGAAACTGCTACCAGAGCTTGGGGGGACATTTTGCTCTCAAACAATTGGGTCAGTTATCATTTGTGTTACTAATGAATATTCTGTTAATTGACTATCATTTACCTAATCTCTAGACTACAAATGGGAAACACGAAAGGTGCCTGTACAGTGGGGCAACACATTTTAACCCTGTGGCCCCCAGGAAGATTAATCCAGCCATGGTGTGTTTAATCAGTGCTAAAAGTAAGTAAAAAGTCAGAGCTCTGCGGAAACACTAGCTGCATAACAAACTCACAAAATAATCCTTTACATGTTCAATTTTTATTCCCAAAGCCTTAATACTGAAAGAGCAAGTGACTAACTTACACCTGACACCTATTCTTGGTGTTTTTGAAGCAGCTTTTTGTGTAGCAGTACAACTAAAAACAACATCAGCTGAAAAATATCTAAGCTAAATGTTTCCAGTACATTAAATGGTTTGTTGTCAGGTGAGGAGACTGATTCCTGTCTCATACAGACTGCCTCAAAGCAACACGTCTGAGCTTAAAGTCCAACAGAACTTTTACATAAATCTCAAATTCCAGCTGTTACCTGGAATCCCAATGCTGGCTGATTGTACTCTTTTAGTAAAGGATGAGAAGCATGTTCATAGTACAAAACCCACTGAACTTCTAAAAGGAGATTCATAGAAGTCATGCGGTGTAAAATGTTCTCAGACTTTTATTGCATGTGTAATCCCTATGCTCTGTTTCACATATGTTGGGTCTTCACTGCTCCTATCTAAACAAAGGCAATAAAATGGTGTTATCTGAATATATAAAACATTTTTAAAATTGCTTGCTTGGCATTTTTGCCGAAGCTTTTCATTTCTCAGTCTATCTTATTAATGGAAGCACAGTGAGTTACTGCGTATCAAAATTCTCGAAAATGTCTCTGATCCATACAGCTGAAGGTTGTTCATTTTGGCCTCACAGTTGTGCAGCTGTGACTGAATGTGAGGATGTTTTTGAGGTGGAAATTAAGAAAAAAAATCCTAGTGTTTAAGGGAATAACAGACTATGTTGCCTGCTGGAAACACAGGGTGAAGACGGGACTTAAATACATGCACATGCAACAGAATCCAACAATTCCATAAAAACAAACTTAATTAGCCTCTGCAATTTATTACCTCAGCTAAGCGGCTCTGACAGCTAAGATGTGCGATTCAACAATATGATATAGTAGCATCAACTAAACCAACGAATTTTGCGTACCCACTGAGATTGAGAGAATGTTTCGAACTAAGCATCACAATACTGCTGTGGTTTTGCTCAATAAAAAACAAAGTTGGGATTATGTGAATTAAGACTTTATCTCCTGCTTTGTATCAGCCCGGTTTTCTCTGGTTTAAATGTTACAACACGCACCACAGATATTTCAACATAAAACATTACAGCTCATAACTGGCAGGGGGGTTTTTAGCAGGATGTTCTTCATCCTGACATAAGACTTCTCTAGTTTACGTAATGTGATGACTGGAGGGCAGGAATTCCTTCAGCGTGGAGACTCAGTGTCAACGGATGACTCCAGCTGTCATCTATGATGTTTTCAACGTGTTCAATAAATCGGGAATTAGAAAATATTACTTTCTGTGATGGGTTATTGCAGGAAATGCATCTGCCGCATGCACGTTCAAGCTGTGTACCTCAAGGAGTCAATATGTTTCAAATTAAAGAGTCATGAACGAATCCAAGCTCTCCATCGTCCCCTGGTGAGAGTCACAGTAAAGGTCAATAAACATAACCACCACCATGTCAAAGTAGCGTTCCTCAATCGTAGTGGCTGTTCTGCAACCAGTGTGTGTTCTAAACTCACTATGCATGGTTACGGTGAGGGTTAATGGTGGCAGAATGCTTTCTTTCCTCCATGTTAGCAGATGGTCTATGACCCAAAGTAAAAAATCTGAGTACCTCAAAAAGTAAAATTCTAAATACTGCTTCATATCAAGCGCTTCTTATCCTGTTGATGTCTGATCAAGTTTTTTAAAACAATGCTGGTTGACAGTTGTGATTGACAGCAACTCTGAATAAAGTAGTTGAGGAGACAGATGTAGAGCCCAGTTTCAGAATTTCACATAAGGACATGGAAGAACTGTTCCTTTCCTCAACCCAGCGATTATATGTTGTTTGCTTCAAGCTAGTGCATGAGTTTCTCTGTAGCAAGTTGTATTAACTGATACTCAAAGGGATTCTTGGGACTGCTGTATTTTTATTTACAAAGTTAAGTTAGTGTTTTAAAGGCAAACTTTGTAATGTCGAAACTAGAAAGCTAAGAACAGAATCAATCTAAGAAAAGTAGCAAATATACAGCTAGCTATCTAGAAAGCCAGCAGTTGTAATGTTTACAAAGAAAATGGTAAGCGTCCTGCAACTGTCCATGAAAGTCAAGACTGACTACTGGGCAATGTGCAGTTCAAGGGTAATGTGTTCAAATTTGGGTAAAACAGGAGATGAATACAAGCAACCAAAATGAGTTTCCTCTGTAGGGTACAACCTGAGAGATGGTGCGAAGGGTTCGGACATCTGGATGGAGCTTTGAGTAGAGTCAGTGCTCCTTCACATGAAAATAAACCAGCTAAGGGGGCACAGGCAGCTGATTAGGAAGTCTCCTGGAGCTGGAGATATGACATATCTCAGCTGGCCTAGGATCGCCTTGGGACGTCAGAAGAAGGACTTCTGGAATGACCTGTTTGATCTGTGACTGTAACCTAAGGCGGGACCTGGATACCACCTGTTGGTCACTACTACACACTCTGGTTGCAAATGACAGTACCAGCTCAAGATGGAAGCACCAACAGCAGATGTATTTTGGCTGCATTTTCTTACAGTGGGAGGGAGCAGGGACCTGATGTCAGATGTCAGTGAAAATTGTTCACCTGGTGCATGAGCCAAAAAAGTAACCTGTGCAGTTAATACACTTTATGTTGTGGCGATATAGTGAAAATTACACAAATTTTTTCTAGTCTCTGCAGATGTTTTGCCACTATAAAACCTTCCAATAATTAGAAGTTCATACTACAGAGGCATAAAAGCTTTTTCACAGTTGGAAGTGTCCTGCCTGCAGATATTCTTTTATAAGACATTCTATTATTAATATAATATACTACACAGTAGGTCATTGGTTTTCGATGCCCTCGACCTATGGCGTTTCGTGGTTACGTCGCCATCTCCCATAAATTTATTAAGAAAGCCTTGTTCCATCATTCTGAGGTACGGTGTTTGCAACGTTTAAACAAATTTCACACGGGAACTAGTTGATGAGCGGAACGGATGAATACGTGAGAAAAACGGCCTTATTTGCATTCACCGGTTGTACTCCACATACGTCACTGAGTTCCGACTTACAGTGAAAATCGAGTTACGTTGTGTCATAGGAATGGAATTCTGACTTAAGTCGAGGACCCCCTATACAGAGAACTATAATAGAGGTCTAGAGGGAAAATGCTTTATGGGCTGCAGAGGATATACCAGATATATCACATTTGCAATTTTGATATGTCCATTGCAATGACGCATCACGCGCCTTCATATAAAAACCCCAAAATTGCAAAAACATGACCAATTTAAATAAAAACTCTTTAGACAATGAAGAATCATTTTCATCATGATAATATAAATCATAACTATATTTATAGACCCCTTATACATGGTTGCTGATCTTCACCAGATTGTCCTTGTCAGAACTGTTAAGTTCTGATGACTTGAAAAATCTTTATTCAAAACACTTATTCACTGTTGTAAATGAATAGTTATTGACCATATTGTGTGAGCTGAATGTTTGCGTTTAGGAAACCTTGTTACTTTGCACGTTGAGCCACCAAAATGTGCACCAGCTAAACTTCATCCCAACCTTGTTCTATAAATTAGAAAAAAAATCTTACTGTTTAAAGTAATTTTTTAAATATACAAAATTACATATCAGTTCTTTAGTTTTAATAGAAAGTCAATGGCGTGCCTTTACATGCCTGGACAATCGTGTTAATGTGAAGAAAAAAGATTGAACACATTAGTCACATCATCGTGCTTCTTTTACGTCTCACAGTTAGATAAAATCCTCCAGCTGTCTAAAAGCTCAGATTCTCAGGATATTTCAGTAAAAAAACCGTCTTGGCAAATTGACAGCTGTATTTTGTAATGTGGGATTTGAACCCAACTTGAAAGCCCTGGAGTCATCCATCCATAAAATCAGTCAAAGCATGACAGATACATTTAAGCAACAATATTTTGTCCTCGCTGACATTTTCTGCTTGTCTGAACTGTCGAGGAATCCAGCTGAAGTTCAGCACTGAACAAAGTAAGCACTATTGCTGGCAGGTTGAGAAATTGAGACGATTTTAAATGTGATCCCAAAGCGATTGTACAGCTACAAACACTGTGACGTTCATGTACAAAACGAAGCCAGAGTCTGAATGTATGTTTGTTCAATTGTTTTACAGTCTGGACTCTTTGTGCATCCTGAGCTTGAAAACAAATACAGCTCAGAGATTTCAGGAGAAAATGTTATCATGTCAGCTACTGAAATTTATGAGTCTTCTACTGAGGAGAAATCTGAGTATGCTGGTAGCAAAAAGGCTTCCAAGTTCTCAGACCACCTGCAGGTCCAGACATTTTTAGTCTTTAACATCACTGTCAAGAGACTTTTACACATCATGACTGTGCAGCCTTCATCCCCTCTCTAAGGCTGGACGATGAGCAATGGTTTCCTGCTCGTATTAATCCCAATTATAGGCACTGACAGTGGCGTCACCCTCTGATCGAGCCAAGAAACAAGAAGTCAGATTGTCTTTGAAGCTCCTGGATCCAAGAGATATGTTATGTTAGTGCTATTTTTAAGGACCACTCCAACAGTTTGTAAAATAAGCCTTGACCACAGACTGAAGATGCTCCCTTTGTGGAACATCTTGGTTAGAAACAACGTTAAAAACTTTGTTATACTAGCCATAACTACATGTTCGTGTCTGTGGCATCCCATTATATCCTAGATAAATTGTTGGTCGTGCTGTCACAAAATGCACACAAGCAGTGGGGAAAATCCCTCACCAAAAATGTTTACAGCAGATTTGTGACAAACTTGTGGGTGGTTTACAGCAAAGACATTAGTTTACCAAAAAAAGGTTGCCACAAATTTGCCAATGTTCTCCAAGCATCACGTTTATTGGTGGTTTTGCCACCACACCTTCTAAAAGTGTTTGGACAGTTCTACTGTAGCTAACTTTAGCGCTGTTGTCCTAAAATTGTAGGAAAGGCATATTTTCAAATGGAAATTAGATTTGTAGCAGACTTGCAGAGAACTTCTGGCAAACTTCATGGAAAGGATATGAAAAACTGTTTTTAAAACTAATTTGCTAGAATGTTAACTGCTTGCAACCAATTTCCCACAAATTCATATTTCCCAAAGATATATCTATGATGCTAAGTCTCTTAGAATTCAAAAATGGTTCATCCATTGATCAGCTGTACCCACTTTACTTTTCACAGAGCCACAGGCAGATTGGAGACGAGATGCTGGGCGAGAAGCATAGCAGGATAATTATCAGTTGCAAACCAGTTGCTGACAGGAAAGAATTTCACACGCATTTCTAAAAAAAAATTGCACTATCAACTCTTCCCTCTTAACCGTCTGCAGAGAAGGGAAAGAGAAAACAGGATGTGGCTTCGATTAGCCTTCATCTTTGTTCCTTTCTCAGGAACTGACAGTTTACTAACAGTGCAAATTTGCTGAACTTGCCATAAAGACTTTAGTAAGCTACTTCACACAGGTGACTGGATCCACAGTTCATTGCACCTTCATGAAGATTGACTGAACTTCCTATAAAATTGCCTGAATGTGCTGAAAAAGACTTTTTATTTTGGATAATGGGACATTACAATTGGAATAGAGAGATTAGCAGCTCTTAAAAAGTAATGACAGTGAAAACATTAAACCAAATGAATACTCTTTAGGGTGAATACAAAGAAGAATTAGAGGGCAAACATAACTAATCACTTGTAAAAATCAGTGATATATTTCACAGAACTTACATAGTTCACAATGCATGAAATTCTTAAATGTAAATATACTTAAATTGTATATCCATGCCTGAAAAGCCTTCATATTTAAAAGAGACGGAATTGTTTGAATAGCATTATTTAAAATTTAAGCAAGTTGAAAGATTTAACTTGTCATTAGAGAAATTTGTTTAAAATATGCTGTTAGCACCAGAGCTAACGTTAGCTACGACAGTCCTGCTACCAGCAAACAGTGTAGTCAATCAACATTAGGCCACTTTTCAAGGCATTGAGAATGCTTGAGTTTACGAAAAGTCTTAAAATGTTGAATATAATCGCTATAATTGCACTTTGAGTTTGCAGTAATCTGTGAATGTAGTAGACAGACGAAAAATGCAGATAAATAGAAATGAAACACAAACATTTTTGTTGTTTACGTTCACGTGCACTACCGTTCAAAAGTTTGGGGTTACCCAGGCAATTTCATGTTTTCCAAGAACACTCACACTTTTATTCATGTGCTAACATAAGTGCACAAGGGTTTTCTAATCATCAATGAGCCTTTCAACACCATTAGCTAACACAATGTAGCATTAGAACACAGCAGTGATGGTTGCTGGAAATGTTCCTCTGTACCCCTATGGAGATATTCCATTAAAAATCAGCTGTTTCCTGCTAGAATAGTCATTTACCACATTAACAATGTCTAGTCTGTATTTCTGATTAATTTAATGTTATCTTCACTGAAAACAGTAAGTTTCTTTCAAAAATCATGCCATTTCAAAGTGACCCCAAACTTTTAAACAAGCAATGTCTCATTAATACGGGTTGATGAACCCACTGAAAATTGCAGCTGTCTTTAGCTGTCAAGGATTTTAGTTTCTCTCAGCTCATTGTTTTGGCTGTACAGCCCCAGATTTCACTTAATGTATTCATTCAATCACTGTTTTCTCAGTAAAAAGAGCTTTGTTAAACCCACCACACACTATTGTACAGTTTCATAAAGTATTTTAGGGGTATTTTTTATTTAAAATGACTCTCTTGTTGTGGCTTTCACAAAAATCAGTTGGGTTGTTCCACAACACTTTACATATTTTGTTCGGTAAAATGGAAAGAAAGTGTTATTTTTAATGCACATTTTGAACCGAACATTGTCTCTAAGTTACCAACTAATTTATAAATCTTACTTCCATATTTAAAACCCAGCCAAGTTCTCCAGATGTGTGTGCTCATGTTCATATGTGTGGATTTTTGACTGACTGCAGGGTGGTGCTTGAAAATGTGTCATGAAAATGTCATAAATCTACATTTTCACAATGTGTTTGTGAATTAAAGGCTTGCGGACACATTAACACGTCCCCACTATCACTGCTGGTCATAAATGTATAATTCAGTTATGCATATTATACCCAAGTGTAAATGAAACTGTGAGTTAAATCTCATCCTCTTGCAGCAGATGGATTCTCGGTGAAGCAACAGCGCTACAGAAAGAATGCAGTGATGAAATATTACAGACTTATACTTATCCCAAAGGGCATCAGTGACATGTTTTCAAGCTAAACGGAGTCTTTAATTTGTTTAATTGTAAAGCACAGACACACAGCATGAAGACTGCTTTCTTTTTTCTTTTTGTATACGTACATAAATATAAAACAGTAACCAAGAGGGAAAAAAATGACAACAGGAATCTATGATCACAGAAGAATTAGTTTCTGGGAATTTGGCTCTGAAAACTGTTGGTTGCTTGTAATTATGGTAATTTATAAAGAATGCAGTCTGAATGCACAAGAACTGAATTAATTTCAAGACATAAAACTTCAAATTAGGTAATAGAGTGCAGTTATTATAATCGAGACCGAGCTGTTTCTCGCACTTGAACACCAGAACAGGACTATCAGGTGAGGATTACAGTAAATTTAACACTTATTTCTATTTTTTTTTTTTTAAAGGAGTTGGACGGGAGAGTTTTATTTAGCTAAACTGGAAAAAATTTCAGCACCTCAGGCCATTGGAAAGCCCCAGTGTTAATAAAAAGAGCTGGCATCAAACTCAAGAGCGTGAGGAAAATGTTTGTTCTCTCTTGTCTGTGTGTGAACACATATGTCGACGTGCTGATCACAGAGCAGTGAATGTTGGACACGTTTCAAACAGTCAGTAACTGAAATGTACGACATTTCTGGGTCACGCCTTGTAATAGCTGCGTGAACATCAGCGTGATGACCTGCATTTCCCCGTGAAGACTGCGAGCTGCACACAAAAACATTTTCCCAATTCTAAAGTTATTATTCTGTCTGCATAAGTTGCGTTCTTCACCTCTGTTGGAGAGATTCACAGGTGATCAAGAAGATGCACCAAAGTGTGTTATTGGGGCTAAAAGTGCAAGCTCCCTGCAGCTTTTCAAAGAAACTGATTATAATTATTTTGAACATTTAGGTTGACTGAAAGGAAACAGCAATTATTCGCCTGGAATGCACATTTTGCTGACTGCACTATGGCTCTCCATCCAAGGAAACTTTCCATCTGACCTAATCACCTGCATATTCATCCATGCACACTGTTTGTTTCCATGTGTGAGACTGAATTTCTGGAAACTCAGCAGTTAGATATAATGGAGGAACACTCTGTGCACCAATATGAGGACGGATGCAGGTCATTTCAGTTTGACGGCTGGATATATTTATTGGAAGTAGAGTCCACAGATGAGGAGCTGGATCAAATGGAAGTTGAGGATGGAGGCAGAAAAACAGCAGAAAACCACCAATACGTAGCTGGTGTTGTTCCTGTGCTCACTGGTCTGATGCAGACCGAGGAAGAAATCTGTTGCTGCAAAGAGTGTTGAGGATAAATCTCCAGCTCTCCATGGATGAGAGGGATTCTTTTTGGAAAGCTGCAGAGAGCTTTAGCATTTTTGCCCTGATCTACACTGTTTTGGGCAACTTCTAGTTTGCTGAATCCCTACAATGAAGGTAGAGAATGCAAAGTTAGCTTGACCCATAGGGACACAGTAGACACATTCATAAAAATACAGCAGATGCAAAATAAGCAGACTTATCCTTAAAGACAGCAGCTGTTTCAGTTTATATTGGGCCATTTTGTTTCAAAGTAATAACACTCAGAAATCCTATGGCAATGTTGTAATAACTTCAACACACACAGGAGCAATTGCTTTACTTTCCACTTTCTGATGGTCCTTGAACTAATCATGTGGGACTTTCAATTTAGAAGATTTATTAGTCCCACAAGGGGAAATTTGCAACGTCACGGCAGCAAAGTGATAGAAGGAAAAAGTTAGACAAAACACAATTATAAATTAAAGAGGTGAGGTATAAACACAATATATACAATATAAATAAGAAAAACAGAATAACACAAGGATAATAAGAGCACACATTTAAGAATATTTACATGAATGAATGAATTGCACTTGTTTCTTCTGTAAAATGAACCATAACCTCCCTGTCAATAAGTAACAGGTTTTAAAAAAGAATTAAGTTTAAACAAACGGATCCCTTACGGGTTTATATACAGGCTCATTAGGAAAAGATTTATCGCTCTGTGTCGAGGTTGATGCATTGATCTTAATAAGAGGGTCTGAAGCAGGAGGAGCTGAGTTTTGTCACTCTGCTCTCACACATATTTTTCCATGTTGACTCCCCATAAAGTCAAGAATTTATGTGAAGACCATCCAGAGAACAGATTTCTCAGAACGGCTACATCAGTCACATCCGTTTATGAAATACATTACCTCATGTCAGTCTGGTAATACTCGCTGTTTACGAACCGTTACATTGCATTGAGATCTGTAATAACTTTGATCTAAAGGGACGAGTATGATACTCAGATGATGATTGGTTTTACATGTGCAGTAACTATACTGTGCTCAGATGGCTGCCTAACTACATGACCACATTTAATCCTTCTAACAGGCAGATACATGAGGTCACCTTTGTTGCTTGGCTGAGAATGGAGCATTATCTCACGACTCTTAGGAACTTGTAGCCCCGCAGTAACTTAAAAAACACCTGAAACACATGTATTTAAACCCGTAAGGTCACAGATTCATTTAATTTGATTTAATGTGAGACAAGCCACTTGCGCAAAACCACCAAGAGACAAAAACATTCATATGTAGATTCGATCCATGAAGAATGAACATATGCAGACGGGGCAAAAAGAAAGAAATGAAACTAAGTAAAACGAATTCAGTGCACAAAAGCAGCAATAAATTACTAATGCTATACTCACTATTTTATGTTTGAATTACATTAAGCTATGCCTTGTGCAATAAATGTACCGTGCATTGTTACTGTTGAATAGGCAAAAAGAAGAACAGATATATCCAAACGACAGATGGGTGTAACTATAGATTGTATAATATAGTCTATGAGTCTAACAGAGACCAAAAGGGTGGAACTTCATGACATGTAACTTTGTATAATGTTCCTCAGATCAGCAGTGATGGCAGTAATACACCAAGATGTAACAGTGAAGTAGAGAAAGAGTTTTACAAACCTCAAGAGGCAAAGTTCTGTCACTACAAAGGAAAAGTTGCACTGATTAATACTCTCTTAATTCCTTAGTTCATTCTTCTCTTAATGGCACCTCCCTCCCCAGAGGCATTCATCTTTCAATATTTTGAAAAAGAAAACTCTACTAGGAATGCAAAGCCAGAAAAGATTAAAAGACAATTTATATAATTCACATGAAAATGGTGTAATAAATTATACAAATATTGAAGCAATGAACATATCCTTAAAAGCATACTGGATTAGTAAAATTTACTATAATAATCTCTAGAGTACAAGACAAATCTTGTCTTCTGTGTACTTCTCCTTTTAACAGCACATCATCCCCCTTTGTTCAATTAAAATCTCACCACTTTAAAGGGCTCTTAAAAGGATTACTGGCAAATCTTCAGCCCTTTTTAAAGATGTATTAATGGCTCGGTTCAGTTTCCAGTGTTACCTTCCAGACACCCCAGAACACATCCAAAGTCAAGTAATATGGATGAACTTACCAGCCCTTTCTATGCAAAACAATTCAAATGTTTCCATTAATGATACACTTGATAGAACAGATGATTTTCTTCAACACAGTGTTATCATTTTCATTTTTAGACTGCATGTTAACGTCACCTACGGGTTTTCTGAACAGCAGTTTTGAAGGTCAGAGTGGTAGTTTCAGCCTTCACCATCTTGGCAGTGCCCGACTCCTCCTCAGCTAACCTAAAAATGAGCAAAGAGATGGAGCTAAGGCAAGTCATGAGCTGTGACGGCACCCATGTGTCATTTAAAGTGGCCATGCCCTTAATTATTTACAACGTTAAACTGTCGTACAATTCAAACAGGAGGGTTATATACAAATCCAACCGCTTCAGAGTTGTCATGAACTGGAACATTAGCTATAGAGACCCAAAAAATGTTTTATATCAGGCCGCTAACATGTTCTATTCTGCTATAAAGTTGTACATTTTATCATGGGGATCTATAAGGATCAACTCCCTTCTGGAGCCAGCCTCTAGTGGCCATCTGAGGAAGAGTCGATTTTGGCATTTCAGCTTTGGTTTTATTTCTCATCACTGGAAGTTGCAGCAAAGTTTGGCCAATTTTATCAAATGCTTTTAGGTGTTTTTGTGGAAGATATGGAGGAATCATACAATATACAGGCCATAGTCAGGACAAGAAACTCTGAACAAACTGGGTTCAGTAATGACCAACCCTACACACCCACTCCACGCCCTGAAGGTGATCAATAGCAGCACCTTCAGTCAGAGACTGATTGCATCCATGTGCAAATCTGAGAGGTACAGAAAGTCTTTTGTACCAGCTGCGATAAGGTTTTACAATGCACAAAAATAACTTTGCATTTTGTAGGATTTGTTCGTTGTTTCTTTTTTAACTTAGTAAGTATGAAAGCTATTTGAGGAAATGTGTGGTGTTATGTCTGTTTTGAAACTGCTGTGGCACTGTCATTTCCTGCAAAGCATTATTAAAGGATCTATCTATCTATGAAACCAGATGTATATTGTCTAGCAACCACACAAATACTCCACCTTTTATCCTTTTTTTTTCTTTGTCGACAACAATGTTGTAAATCAAGTTTACTGGAGAGTAACATGGCATGCAGTTGGTCTGACAGGTGGTGTATTTCAGTGTAACAGTTATATTACTATGACTCACAGATGTTGTGTTGTCTTATCTGAAGAGTTTCATTAGTGTATTTGAGTGTATATGACAATAAAAACCTATTTTAAAAACAAACGTGTTTATACTCTGAGGACTTTGAATTAAATTGCATTTTTATTATGAAGTTTTTCCATTTGGTCAGACAGTAAAGTTTCAAATAAAAAGTGACAGCAGCAGCATGTACTGTAAGATACAGCTTCACACCTGGCCTGAGAATGACTGACTCATGTTCTTGCAACTTAACATCCATCTGATGCTTTTCTTCTCCTTTGGTGAGTTCATATTTTGTCAAAATGAACTTAATCAATGCCTGAGTGACTGAAATTTTCACTTCAGTGCTGATAACCATCAGGGCTCCACCGTTTTAAATGACGCATGCTTTCTAAAGGTGCAGTGGTTCAGACTCATTACTCACTGACATACTTGCTGCTACACATAGGGACATTACCTGCTATTAGCTGCTATTAGCATAAACGTCTGCTGATGACAGGAGAGACGCCGACCAGCGATGCCATATAATTTTTCTCTCAGAGTTTGACCTCCTGTCTTTTAGCCACTGGGGGATCAGTGAGTCATTTTCCTGGACAACAGGGTCAAAACATCAGAGGAATAATTTGCACATCAGCGAGTGTTCAAACTAAACAGAGCAAAACTATGTAGCCTGAAAACCACACAAGACCTTTAAAACGTTCCCATTTTACACACTTCTTCACTGTAACTCCATCTTACTATGCTATTTCTTGATTTAATAATGTTTCTGCTTTGTAGAAATACAGCTAATTGAATAGTGTTTAAGTTAAACAGCTGTTGGTTGCTTGTATAATTACACACCAGCAAGATCATGGAGCAGACAGCAGGAGGTTCAGCTGGTCTTATAATATGTTTATTTGTGTTCCACAGAGCAGCGTTTTGTTGTTTATTCTGAATAACTGATTTATATGTTGTGTATAATCAGCAGGATCTACGGTGTACACATGAAACCTCAAACAAATGCAGAGAAACAGGATTTATTCAGTGCAAATCAAGAGACAGGAAGAAGTGATTAACTTGTTCAGTTGGAGAAGTGGTGGCACAAAGATTCAGATATATCCCAAGAAAAAAAACAAACAACCTCAGTGTAAAATCATACTGAAGTAAAACTACAGAAGCATCACAAGTTAAAATAATAATTGTGCAAAATGACAGCATTCAGGGTGATATATGTACTACTTTATATATCTGTTCTCTTACAGCTAATGTAACATATTACAAAGTTCTATGTTTTTCAAATTACATGTTTTTGTATTTCACTGAGGGCACTTCAAGAGTCACAGGAAGTTGTCAGTATCAGGAAGTTGGTGGTATGTAATTGAAAACGCCTGTTCTTGTTGCATCTGGGCTAATCCAGCGACATCTACATACATCTTATGACTTTTGCAGCATCACGGTATGTAGTGATTTTTATTGCCTTTATGTACGGTTGCAAACGTTTATTTCTTGGACAGTGTTACATTTGGGAAGTTAGTTGTTGGAAACTCTCTCCAGCTACTAGCATTAATGGTTGCAAATTGATATTCTACAATAAGCTCATATGAGAGTAATTACAAATAAATAGGTCCAAAGACACGTGATTAATGTTAAAACGTATTGTTGTATATTTAAATTTTTAGGTTGAGAAAAATAGAACGAATACATACAACTTGTAATGTTAAAAGGTAACGTCTACGAATGGATTTCATTTATTTTAGATAATGAGTTGAGATGTTTACAATGTATATTTGTACATGTCAAAGCAAGCATGGCATTTATCATGCCTTTTGTCTGTATCAGTTTCACGCTTCTTTTAATGTCAACATGTGGATAAGGGGTCTTGATGTTTGGAAGGCTTTTATCTGACTGTCAAGTTATATTCAGCACGTATACCGAGGACAGTACAGTATCTATGCTGCTGGAATCATTTGTTTTATGTTTAAGCAACAAGTAATAAAACTAGTGTCTAATCTACAAATATGTATACTCTATAAATTGTCGTAGTTAGTACTAACAAGTAATCGATAATCGTTGGCAGTATGCAAAAGCACAACTTTGAGTTACTTGTACTACTGTTGAGGGAAACACAGTATTTTTTACACCTATAAGCTACATTTATTTGGGAATTTCTTTGTAAATTATGAGTAAAAATACAAAATATAGATGATAAATAGATATTATGTATCGTGAGCATGTATTAAATGTGTTTTTGCAGATAGATATAAGTAAAAACATTAACACTGGGGTCAAACTCAGAAAATGCTCTGCAGTATGTTGAATAACAACAATTAATCCAACTTTAATTGACTGCAAATTGACAGTGATGTACACATTTATCAATCCAAACCAATAATATTTTAGTTATTATGCTGAAATGGGCCTTTCTGGTTACTGATTACTTATATTTTTGGCAAAAGTACTCAGTATTGATGCAAAACAATGAATGGATGATGTCAAAACTAACTTTGCTTTTACAGTTACTTGTTATATATTCATATACATACAGTTAAGTATAAAAAAGTATAAAATATCATGAAATGTAAACACTAAAGTGATTGCATGTTTTTAAATGACATTTTCGACAGGGCAAACCAACAACAATAAACATCAAGTATCAGAAGCAAAGTAATCACAACACAACAAAACACACAAACATCATCCGAAACGCAACATGTCATAAAGACTAAAAAGTACTAGTAGTAAGTAGTACAATAAACTTTCCCTTTTTAAAAAAAATATTTGGGGGTTTGCAATATATTCTTCTCTATTTAAAAAATACTGACATTGGTCTCATAGTGTTGTAAAGAAAAATTTATCAGGTAAAGGTATATTTTACATCTATATAACTCAATAGCAATTAGTCTCCCCGGGAACAACATCCAACAACTTCTAAGAGTATTAACCTCAGTAAGCAGAAACCTGTTTTGTTCCACTGAGAAGCTCATTTCTACTCCACGAAGGTAGATCCTGTGGATTTCCGAGGATCTACCTCTGCACTTTTCATATGGAGCTCAGATGTCTGAAAAAATGAAGTGTACATTCCTCAGCGAACATAATTCTGTCGAAACCGGCACCCTGCTGCATGTGGCACCTCGCGTATAGACGCAAACCTTCTCAGAAAATGAGCACGTTCAATTTTCCATCTTTGAGGTTCTTCTGACACGATAATCTCGCCCCGAGTCGAAGTGGTCAGCTGATGGGTGTTTGCGAAGTTGATCAGACATCACAAATCATCCTGAACATTCCATAAATACAAGGTGAGCCCGACTGCTCGTCTTGTTTGAATGCATGAATGTAACCTCAGCGAGCAGCAGAGGAGCCTGTCCATGTTTTCCATATGAAGGACTATATATCTACTCACAGAGCCTCGTCACGTATTGGAAAATGTCTTTGTGCAAGTCAAAGTATTTATGCCTATTTCTGCAGTACAGAGACAGTAACTTTATTTTGCACCTGTAAATAATTACACATAGGTAACAAAGATCTAAAGTGCACCACCATAAAATAAGTGGATACAGATTGTTCCTAAGCTTTAACTTGTTTTTATGAACCATGTGAACTTTCCATCCACGTGGTTACAAGAGGTGGTTTCTTCACCTCTTTATTACTTCTGACCATGTGTATAGAAACACGGACGGCATTAAAGATCCCAAGAAGTGAAGCCAAAGTATCTCAGAAATGGACACTGACATTTTGAGCTGCTGACTACAATTACAATACAAGCTAAGGACACAACCAATCCATGACAATCAGACACAGTGAGGATGGTGGTGTTTAGGCAACATGAAGTTCAAGGGGTTTGTGCTTCAGGAGGCCACGCCTACTCAATACAATCTGGTTGTAGATGACATCGCCAACACAAGATGGCGACACTCATTCCGCAATATTTTGGGCTCACTTTTGTGGAGCTGGAAGATGTGGACAATGTAACACATTAGCATGCCACCATTGGCTGTGTTTCAAGATGGATGGCACAGTTAGCACAGTTACCAGGTCATGCTACCCACAGGAGAAGCTATATAATATTCATCTTGAAGCTCATCTCTGTGTGTCGAAGTTACGTACAGTATGTATTAGTTTTTTCTCCCTGAGAATAATCTCTTCCTGACCAAAAAAGGTTTGATGTAATTCTACACTGTTTTCGTGTCCTTAAAAATGTGCAGATCTGTAAGTCCCTGCCTTTCTATCCGTCTTCCTCTCTGCTGCTCACTGCAGCTCAGCACACTGGCTCACCTACAACTCAGCTCAAACACTGTAAAACTAATGTACACTACAGAATGACAGGCTGTATTATTGGATTAATTAAGCCATGCTTGTTTGAACTGGAAACCAAGCCTGAAGAAGAAAAATGATACAGGAAGTCCAACCCTGCAAGTTGACAGGAATGGTTCTTGAGGTTTGCGGAAATCTGAATCCTTGTCTTTGCAGTGGAAATCTCTGGCCATGGCATTAACTACCTATTTCACTCAAAATATATCTTCTACCATATAAAACACACCATACTGACATATTACCAAGGTAAAAAAAATTATCTCATTCACTAAAGAGAGACTAGAACCATGTTAGATACAGTTTTCTGTCATTCATTCCCTCCTCAGGATGTGGCGTAAGAACTTCGATGTTCACCATCAGATAAAACATTCAGATTCACACCTGAGTTAACCAGCTCATAACTACACATGATGCAGTTGCTCATAGAAGCACGAAAGCAACACATTCACAAATAGAAATTGGACAAGACTGAGTGTACATTACTCGAGCTTTCACTACAACGAATGAGCTTAGCAGAATTAGTGAGGGTCTTCTGACTTTTTGTGTCAAAAATCTCACTACAAACCTAGAAATTCCAAGTCTAAACCACAAGTGAAGGGACTGTTGTGGATCAAAACGGCCTCCCATGGTGTTGGCAGGGATTCAAATATAATCCTATTCATCCTACAGCTGGAGTCCGCGGTTACTTTGCAGATTCACATTTTACAGTCACCAAATTATTGTAAGCTGAGCGCTGACAACAACTCATTTCCATATTCATGTTGCATTCTATATACAGTATGTAAGCATAAACAGGAACTGTTCTTACAGGAGTAATACCAGACCACTTGATCGGATGCTATGAATCACAGGAAAAGAGTGCAGGAAAAACAGCTGTGCACACAAACCACAACATGAGGCGCTGACAGAGAATTACTGTGTAATGAACTCACATTACATTCACCATTTATATGATCCAGAAACATTTACTAATTCTTTACATACAGTAGTTATGTACTAGCATGAAGGACTGCTGTTCCTATAAGCTGGTACTATGCACACAAGGATAAGGTTGAGGTGATTTTCAGAATAAATTTGAGGGAGTCAAATAAAATTAGTGTATTATTAAAAATGTCCTCATGTCTCTTGATATCAAATTTAATATTCTCAACCAACTAGACCATCCATTTGTAAATAAACTCTTGTTTTTGCCTTTGTTCAGACTTCTCCTTAGTTTCCAGTCAACAACAACACAAACTTTTCTTCTTGAGTAATTATCCTGAATATGTTATTTCACTCTTTTATACATAAAAAAGTGAGGTATTTTATGATACTTAAGTAAGAGATTGGAGTTCCTCTTCCTCCTGTGCTCCGGCTCTTCAAAGAATAAACAACAATAAACACGTGTCTACTTAGTGATACCATTTGCAGAAGGCACTCTTTCAATTAGAGCTTTTTAAAGGTCACACATACCCAATGAAAGCTAATTGGTCTTACAACATGTTTGTTCAAACGAGCGGCTCATTTCCACAATGTTGTGTGTTTACTTTGGCGAACAATCATTGCCTGAGGTTTGTCTTTCAGAGTCGGTGCTTATATCACTTTCAATCCCAGACCTTTACAGCAAGCGCAGTCATTGAATAAGACTAAATTTATGTTTTCTGGCAGCAGCTAACAGTCAAGACATCATGACAGTTCATATAATGTTATCTCGTGCATACTGACATTCCTCAACATTTAATGTAATGTCTCCACAACCACAGCACTTATGTTACTTAAAAAGAGCGAATTTGTGTTGTTTTTGAAGCAATATAGTTAAATGCAGTCTGTGCTCTGTGGTGAGTTTATCTTGTTGCCATCTGATGGTTGAATTAATTCAAACATTAATGCCAAAAAAACTGTCATCTGATAACTGGTCATGATGCTGATCATGACAACATGGAAATATGCAACCTGCCATACTGCAAATAACAGTAAAATCTGTCTTCATATAAAATGTTTCACACTTTGAAAACTTCCTGAAAGGTCTAAAATGGTGACCCACAGCTACTTGATGAAGAATTATTGGATTTAATTTAGTTCAGTTTTTGTATGCAACTAGATTTTTTTTCATTTTTAGTTTGTAAATATAAATTGCAATTTTGTCATGTTTTTTATTGCTAAATTTAGCAAATTACCACACAACCAGGCCACTAATTGTAGCTCCGCTTATAGTTTGTGATAGCTTTGATCAAAGTTTATCACTTACCCACATCAAAAGTTTCTTCATAGTTCTAAGATGCTTTCATTCATAATCGGGTCATAAAGTCTTCCAAATCTTTTGTGTGTATCTGTGTATGGGGCATTTAGGGATTTTTCGAAGTTCAGGTCATACATCACTGAAAAAGCTAAATATTGTACAAATATAATAATTATCTGGCAAGTGACTTGAACTGAGGCCTCAGCTACACTTTCACACTTACATGAGTATTTGATTAAACTGTGTTTTTCCTTGGTTCTTAAAAAATATCTTCCTTGAAGCACAACAGTAACCAGCACACAACACAACTGAAGCACTGCCAAAAGTAAAATCAAACCAAAAGGTGGATACAACTCTAACCCAAGAGCCATGTTGGCTAATTACAAACTTCAAAAAAGCAACTGCCTATCTATTTCTGGTAGACATCCAGCAAGGAGGGAATCACTTGTGGTTTGATTCTGACATGTCTGTTCTGCAGTGTAATGGAAAAGAAATTGTACATTTATGTCTAAACATGTCAAATGGCCTCTTACCAAGTTTAGGTCCAGCACTATTTGGTCTTTACTGTTTGCATTTACGTCATTATAGAGTCACATGGTCTGAATGACTGAAACATTTACTCATATTTCATTAAATTTTTTCCCCTCTGTCATTTCTTTTGTCTCTCTGTTTTGCATCTAGAGCTGGGAAACATTTTTCCATCATGCTGGGATTCCAGTCAGATTTCATGAATTGCTTTCACACTGAGTGGTTATCACTGCCTGAAAAAACCAAACCAAGGATTTCATTTTCGCTTGGCTTTTAAACACTTCTCTGGACAGACAACATCTTTAAACTTCAGTTCTAGGAAACCAGGAGCTAATGTGTCACCTTGGCAAAATGCTACATATTTACATGTCCTGGTTATTAATGTGTCCTCTGATTCGGGCCTGTCTGCACTTTGCACAACTCTAATTCCTCTTTTCCTTTCTACATATTTTCTCTTGGGGTACTCGACGACACTGAGCTATACGAGATGAGCCTAAATCAGCAACATCATTTTTTCCATCCGTTTTCACACTCACATGCACACTGGAGACACGTGACTGAAAATAAACATCGCCGCCTGCTTCTCATTACTCTAATTGGTGATTTAGTAAGTCTATGGCAGCTGACTACATATAAACCCATACTGGGCTCGGGCTCTTCCGCCAATAGGAATTTGGCTTTAACCAAGGCTCCCCAGCAGTTTCTGTCGTCTGGCAGGCAGCAGCTGAGATTCTACTGATATAAGAGATAATCTGTCCCAAAGTAAGGTCATAAATAAGTTCAGCCTTTTATCAGTGCACACGCTCTGATGTCACTGTCCTGTGGAAAAAGGCTGTAGGGGAGTTTGGTAGAAATTGGTGCAGTAGTTATTTATACTATTTACTCTGAATTGTGAGCAATACCACTTAAAGTGAGCAACAAAAACATCACATTATTTACTTTTATGTCCATTATTAAATCAAGTTAAAACGTCATTTAGATTTAGACAAAGAGGCACAGGCACATCTATGCATTTTTTTGCAGGTACTGGTAACCACACTGATCTTGTCTCTATTGCTTCTTTAATTCTGCATGAACTTGTGCACAATATTGAATACTATTGTGGCGTGAGGAGAAGAATGCGTGTTGAAACCCGTAAATAAACGCACAGCAGCTAGGATATAGATTGAGGTTGCGACAACGCCACCCAGAGGAATTTCACCCCTGGGACATTTTATTCAATAGGATCAATCAAGGATCATTTAAACATTCTCAAGGCACACATGGGTTCATAATCACTCGGGCGAGAGACGTGTTCCAAAAAAAAAAATAATAATAATATCTTTATTTAATTACAACATTAATTTTTTATAAGTAAAGGTCAAGGCCACCAGGTTAAAATAAAAAAAATAGAAGCACTCAACTTAAATATTAAGGGGTAGGTCGGCTTACCATGGCGGCAGGCAAAAATCAGAAAATCAAAAGAGAAAAGGGGTCCAAAAATAATCCCACACCTGTGACACGACACCAATGAAAAAGGGGACTCGTGGAAACCACCACCAAGGATTGGACTGCCGCCGAGGCTCGCCGAACCTGCACAAAAGAAACAAATTATTAGTAAGTCTAACTTAACAGAAGCCTGGTGACCAGACCGATACACATAATCATAAAACACACAATATGAGGCAATATAATAGCGTTACAAAGCCTAAGGCTTTAGTGCCGAAAGTGCAGTGCAATAAAACTACTACGCTGAAGCAAAGAGCCACAGAGAGAGCGAGCCGACACAAGTCGACAAGAGAGCTGAACAGAGAGCCGAAACAGCCGTAGAGAAACACAAGAGCCGAAACAGCCGTAGGAAACAACAACTGCGGCAGTTATGCTGCAGCAACCACACACTAATGTTAATATAAATGCAGTTATTAAAACTGGAAGTCACACAGGCCCTACGCAGCTATGGAGGGGAGAAACCTGATTACTGAGCCAGAGAACACAGCCACGACAACCTAAAGATAAACACACACGGGGAGAAAACAAAACTAAACTCGAACCAAGCAAACTGATACAAAACTAGGCAAAACAACTACAAACTAAAACAAAGAAACAACAAAATAAACAAGCAAAAAGACAAAGCAACAGAGGCAAAACTGTGATGAAACAAAGAAATGTTTAACCACAATCAAGCAACAAACGATAACAACAAGCATAAACAAACATTTTGGTTACCTCGGCTGTCCGCCCCTACACGCGCATGATGCCGCCGATAAACCGGGACACCGTCAGCAGACTCTGCACTGCAGCCACAGAAGACTGGTCTTAAAAGAAGAAACAATATTAATACAAAATATAAAGTTTACCAGTGTTTCGCGTGCTGCACAGTGCCTACCTGTCCAGGAGTGTTCAGGAGTATACTGGAGTTACGTCCGTCAATCAATTTGAACCCCCTGCTGCAACAGCCAAACCAATCATTAGTTCCCCCACAGCTGTATGGCGTGATGGCTAATCAGCCAGTCACACTATCATTACAATTAAGACCTTCTTTCCAGCAATGGAAGTAAGGCAGCTTAAACACAGCAACACTCTGACACTAGAGGATGTCAAATGTTTGTGCCTCCAGTCCTAATGCGAGTCCTTTGACATTCAAAATGATATGAATTCTGGATGGGCCTCCTTTTGCTCTCACTTGTAACATTTTGGAAACCTTTTTCTGAGGTTTAGCTCTATGTCGACAGGATTAACTTCTGCAGATTTGTCAGCTGCACATTCATGCTGCTAGTCTCCTATTTTACTACATTGCAAGGGTTATCATTGGATTCACATCATCTCACCCAAACCAGCTGAGGCAGATGACCGCCTTCCCTGAGCCTGGTTGTGTGGGAGTATTTTTCCCCTCCCCGATTAAAGGTTTTTTTGTTTGTTTGTTTTTTTTTTTGTTCCTTCCTACTCCCCTTTGGATTCTTGGGTTCTCTGGTTAAAATTTGCAAAGTCTTCACTTTACTATGTTAAGTGCTATGAGATGATATATGTTGTGAATTGCTGCTACATAAACCTGATCTTCGCTTTGCAACATGGTGCTGGAAGCAGACGTTACATGATGGTAAACTGTGGCCACAAAGAGATGTACATGGTCAGAAACAGCGCTCAGACAGACTGTGGCATCTATACTATGATTGTTGGAATTAAGGTGCCAAAATGTCCAAGAAAACATTTCCACCACCATCACACCAGTAGCAGCCTGGACTGTTGACACTAGGCAGGTTTTCTCCATGAATTCATTCTGACCTACAACCTGCAGCCTCAGCAGAAATGGAGATTCATCAGACCAGGCTATGTTTTTCCATCTTCAACTGTCCAATGTTGGCCAGCCTGGGCCCACTGCAGCCTCACATTTCTGTTCTTGGCATACAAGAATGGAACCTCACGTGGTCTTCTGTCGTTGGAGCTCATCCACCTCAATGTATCTGCAGTATTTCATGCTGCATGGCGGCCACATGATTGGCTGTTTAGATAATTGTTTGAGACTGGTCAGTGAGTGCATGTACAATACATAGCAGCTGGACGCATGGAAAATAAACACATCTGATCTAACCAAACACTGACAGTCCTGGTTTGACTTTATAGCTGATTAGCTGAAATGATTGATTAGATGTTACTGAAACGTACCTGGATGCTCAACTCTGGAACAGAAGTGGGGCTACCAGTGGAGGTTCTTCCCTCACATGAAATCAGTTTGCAGAAACTTTAACCCAGCAACAGACACGTTTAATTCACTTGAAAAGGAGAACAAGAAAGACCCTACAGCTCTTACTGTATAGCTATCATAATCAACAACACACAGTGGAGTTTGGTCAGAAAGAATCTGCTTTGGATCAACTTTATAGTCATCAATAAATCATTAAATTAATCAAAATACACCCACATCTACTTTTAACAGTATTTATTGGGGCTGTAACAGCCAAAGAATACAACCAGTATCAACAACATACAATGTTATTCTCCTAGTGTTTTAGCATTTGTGTAATTAAGGATCGAGCACTGTTACGATCCAACCTCCAGGGGTTGGCTGGATGCAACAAAACAACCAGAACGTTATTGGTTCAGGTGAAGGAATTTATTGCTTAGCGGCAAATGAAGCATAAAAGTGATAACAAAGAACACAAAACTGGTGAGTGTTGCTAAACCAAATAACAGAATAAAACCAAATGAAGGCTAACAGTTTCTAAACTATCTAAACCCAAAACAAAGTAACTAAATTCCCTAGCCAAACACAAGTATATCAGATGACTACTGTAGTCTGAAAAAGTACCTCCTACACTGCTGTAGTTAATATTTGTGGTTACAAAATGTAAACTTGTGTTTAGATTACTTTGTTGTTTCCAAACAAATGCACACTCACTTGTTTTAATTTATCTTTTTTCCTGTCTTCGATTTATTGAGTTCCCACATTAATAATTGAACTATTTATTACAAGAAGTACAGCAAACGGGGTCCCGCTTGCATTTTCAACATCTGCTCTTGTTTAGCAAAATCTGTTACATATGTGTAGCCACGTAACATCACCTTATTTAACTTGAAAAAATCAGAAAAGCCATCGCGGTAAATTTCTTCCCACTGTGGCAACTCATGGAGAGGGAATACAGCAGAAAATGAAGATAAGAATCACAGGAGTTACACACAATGATGCTACAGCAGCATGAGCTAAAATTATAGATTTAGAACATGTGTACAGGCTGGTGTAGTTTGAGGACAAATGTTATATAAATAATGGTGTCAGTGAGTTTAGCTCTGTTCAGCTTGCTTTGAAGGCCTTAAAGAAAACTGGATGTGAATGGAACACAAAATACTGCACGGTCAAATTACAGAATAATATAACACATACATACATACAGTCATTAATAAAAGTTTCAAGTGACTCCTGTTTGACTACTGCTGGTGACCCCTCTGAGCTGATTTGAATAGCCCATTTATTACACTCATTAGTCACAAACACTATAACAGGAAAGTCTGAGGAGCTCAGCAAAGATTTGAAAAAGAAAAGTCATTGACTTGAACAAGTCAGTGACAGCAGCTACCGACCCCAAAATCATCAGTGCAAACTTTTGTACAGGGTGGGCCATAGGTTTCCATACTTAGGAAAATGTATAATGTATATTTTTTTTAATGTTTCAGACGCGTTTGACACTATCTTTGGGGGCACTTGAAGGCCATGGTGTATCAGGTGAAGATATGAGACATAAATCATCTCAAGGAACGTATCACCAACGCCTTTACAAGTAGTGGTGCAACAGGATCATGTTGTCAAACACATCCATCTGGAGCAGTCTGAAACTATTTCTTAGATGGCACATGTTGAAGTTGTGGACATTCAAGTGCCTGGTTTCAGCCCTAACTCTAGGCCATCCTAGACTACCTCTTGTCATCTGAAGCATTGTGTCATCTTTTGATAGTCACTGGTTAAATGAGTGTCTGTGTACAGTCACACTATCTGATCATTGTCCTTTAAAGGCATTCCACAACTCAGCTCTGTATCTAAGTTCCTTCTTTAAATCATTAATCCCACACTGTTCTATTACGGTTGAAAAGCAGACAGATGAAGCTGTTCAGCAACAACAGAGCAGACTTTCCATGACTGTTAGAGATGAGATGAGCTTCCTGCCGTGTCGGAGCAGCATCCAGAACAGCCAGCCATCAGTGACGTCAGGCTCTCTTTGTACTCATGACGTCGCAAAATAAAGATCTTTCCGTGTGAGGTTTACAGCAGGATTGCTCGATGGTATCACTTTAATGTCTCCTCACATAACAAAGGAAACTTGCTTTGAAGTAAAGGAGTGTTAATGTGATGGGGGGGGGGGTATTTAGACTCAGTTCTTTACAGTCAAACTGTTGGAAAGATACATTTTAGAAATACATGTTAATCCGTTTTATACAGTTTTTTGTAAAAGAAAGAAAGAAAGAAAAATGTGTTTCCTGATTGAAATTCATTAAAAATCATAATTTTGATATTTTCTTGGTCATCAAGGACTCTAGAGCTTACATGGTAACAGTTTTGTAATTGATTACTTTTTGAGCTGTACAAATGCCAACAATCCTTCAAACTTCCTCCTAAATTTGAGATATTTGGACTGTTGGTGTCACGGTGAGAGGAAATTCTGAACCCAGGAGAGAATTCACAGAGCGGTAAACAGAGGGTTTAATCAGATTTCTTTATTTTCTTTTGCACTGAATCCCTTCTCTGATGTTTATGTGTTCTCCATCTCTTGGTGAACACGTTGATGCTGCTGCCACATGTCCGATTCATCGTTCTCATTGGTCGAATGTAACGTGAAGAAAAAGAGCCTTTGCACTGCTTTTATAAGGAGCATGCTCAAAAATCCTAAATGTTCCATGTTGCCTCAATGAAATGGCAGACTAGAGAGCATTGTGACAGATATAGTAGAGGAATAAAACTTTGCTGTGGTTACAGGCTTCAGAAGCCAAAGGGTCAGACAAGTTTTGAAACTGTTTGAAGACATTTCAGCATGTGCAACAGTTGATGCAAAATGGTTTACATGCAGGGAACAGTCAGAATTGTTTCTTTAGCTGGTGGAAAGCTGCCAGACCAGCCAATAAACCCTGGCTCTTCCTAGTTTAATGGACACATTAATATACTTTCAGCCAATCAGATCGCTTTACATGTTTCATTACAAAATACACAACAGAAATGTTGTTTTATTAATTCATTCTTCAATAGGTGTATTTGTCACAGTTAAGTTCAACTTCACAGTTTTCTCACTGAAATGCAGATAGATGATTATTGCTGGTGTTTGATCAGTTTAAACACAACTTTAAGTACTCTTGTTTCCACAATTAAATTCTTTTCCATTTTAACCAATTTTTATTTTCATATTAACACTGTTACATTTACATTTTGCTAAGATTTAGAGTAAAAATGTTCACAGTAAATCGTCAATATTTGCTTCAATTTTTGTGGCTCTTCTGCTGTATATTCATTTTGGACACACAATGTGTGTCACTATGTCAAGTTGGCCATCAACAGAGTCAGATTTTATACATCATGATTGTTTATAAATCATTGTTTTCAGCATTACTGCTTCTATTGAAATTAAATAAAGCCTCAATTGATGTGATTTTTTTTAAAAAGTATGGAGCTACATCCATGTTTAATGATTAAATAAAAGAATTTTCTTGTGCAAATGAGGCTGTAGTTAGTTAGTTGATTATATCCATATATATATATATATATATATATATATATATATATATATATATATATATACATACATACATACATACATACATACATACATATATATATAAAAATAAAAAATCATGATTAGAGCCTCTTTATTAATCAGTGTTATTTATTTATTTCCTTACAGAATTTCATGTATGAATATACAGCATATATAGTTCTAAGTAGCTGGAGATGTAACATTTCATTTTACAATCTCACCTTTTATTTGTTTTGGGCTAAAATTTAACAAGATTTTTAACATTACAATAACCAACAGTGTTTGAAAAACCCAGCAGGTCATATTTTCAACAACTGTTGGTAAAGATGAGTGAAAAAAATGACATAATATAGAAAAAAGCAACAAATAAATAGATAAGGAAACTGCCTGTGTGCCTTCGTTCAACAACTTCACATCATCCTCTACTTCACATTTGACGAGTTCATCACTGGGGGTCCGAGGAAGTGCAGCATGAAGTCATGTGGATGAGTGGTTCATCATCTTTTAGCTGGTTGTGGGCAGAACCTAAGTCATGCCTGTTGCTGGGCAACATCATCAGAGATAAACGTATGAAAGTGGGAACTGCATTAGTTTACATATATTAGACACTAGTGCTGCTTGTCCTGATGAAGGTCTGAGGACCACCTAGTGGGCTGGACTTTTCTGCTCCTTTCCCAGTCAGTTTATGATCGACGTACAAGTTCAAGAATCTAATTTGTTTTGACCCCATCAAACCAAGAAAAACTCAAACCACAAGGTGACATGTAGCCAAAACCCTGTCCAGTAAATTAAATATAACTGATTTACAACACTTAAATGGTCAGTATGATGCAAAAGGAGCCGAAAACTCCCCTCTGGTCTAGACCAAAGAAAACAAACTGTCGGGTTGATCACATCATGGGAATCATCAAACTGTTGGTCAGATTCAGGCCACATTTAAACTGCTGCCACCACACAATCTGTTGGCTGCTGCTGTCCAGCGCTGCAACACAAGGCTGAGAACAAAGAGCCACTTGGGTGTCTGAGGTTACACATTTAGCCCTAAACATGCAGCCAACTCCTACAAACACGTAACTCTGAGCTGGACTGATTATACAAGAAAACTTGGCCTTGTGGTTTACTCTGTCAGTTACAGTATTGATGAACAAGGTTCGTTTTGGAGAACATTGCCAGAGTTGGATCTGCAGCACAGAGTTGCTAAATCATTGAAGATGCGAATCAACTGTAAAATAAACTCTTCTCTACTATCAGCACTTTTATTTTAGATACTAAAGCATAGTAAAAAAATTGTGAAATGTGACTGTACTGAAGTAGTGATACTTCTACTTTGTTTTTCTCCGCTTTTGGTCTCCACCATCACCTTAGCAAGAATTGGACTCTTCAGCTGCTAAATGCTCCACTTTGTACATCAGCGAATTGATAATTGTGGGGTCAGAGGAGGTGGTGCAGGCTTCGATAGGTTTGTAACAGCTTTAGGGTCATGTCTGATGAAGACTAAGTCATCAGCGAGCTAATTTTTGGTAGCTTAGTTAGCTTGTTGGGTTGTACTGTAGAATAAGGTAAACAGTGAAGGAGTAAATCACAAAACTGCCCTTGAAACAGTAACATTTGTTAATCTACCTGTTGTTTACTTTGATTTTTCACCTATTTTAGCTTGACTTGAAGCCCTGCCTCTCAGCTTTAGTCATGTCTCTCTTAGATATGACTAAATTACATCCACCTACGAAATCTCCTGCAGTCCAATGCTGCAGCTCTGCTATAAATTCCATTTTATGTCTATTATTGAAGCTACGGGTTTGGATTGGTGGTTAATGTACTGGACACAATGCCATATAAATGTAGTCTGTGCCTTCTCATGCATGTTAATTAGATGGACAAAATATTAGGTACAGTTTTTATTTCATCTTTATTTTATCAGGTAGAATGAGTTGAAAACAAATTCTCATTTACAATGATGATCTGGCAAAAGGCCGCAGCAGGAAGGAAGATAATAAACAAACAATACACAGGCAAAAAAAAGGCACATAAGTGTTTGAAGAGAGATTAAAAACAACCCAGATTAATGCTAGCAATTCAGGGAGAAACAGTCAGCATGTGCAGCGGTCAGCCAGGGTCTGCTGCAGCTTCTGCTTAAACATGTAAAAAGATGGAAGAGTTGACAGTTTGAGAGATTTTTGGAGGGAATTCCAATCGATTGCTACAGCAAAGTGAAAGGAATTCCAGCCAAAGACAGTGCTTGGGGATAGAGAGTGTTATGAAATCACTGGACCTCAGGTAGTAGTTGTTATAGAAGGGCTGGAGGAGGTTGGAGAGGTACTGAGGTGTCTTCCGTGATAGGGCTTGTAGATGAGTAAAAGCCAGTGCTGGAGTTACCTGGTGTGAAGGGAGGACTAACCCCCCAGTTTGTAAAGGTCATAATGGTGGGTGGAGAAAGGTGCACCGGTAGCAAGACGGATGACTGAGTGACAGAGGACATCAAGACTGTGAAGGGCACACTTAGAGGCCATTTTATAGATGACAACGCCATAGTCGAACAAGGGGAGGATGGTCATCTTAAGGAGGCTTTATTACTGTAAAGGAACCCTAGTCTAGATTTGACTTTAGCCTGCAGCATATTGATATGAGAAGTGAAAGAAAGTAAAGAGTCCAGCCAGAGACCCAGGTACTTGTAGGAGTTGACGAATACCATATCTGAGCCATCTGCAGTTTTAATTGTAATGCAGACTCTATATGAATATGAATGTGACACACATGTATTGATATATTTAAGTTTTGCATTGTAATGAATTATAAAGGATAATCATGAAGTACTGGAATAAATATGACGATATAGTAGCTGAAGGGGGCCTACATAAAACCAACAAAGCTCCATGATAAACATAAAGTTGAATCATTTCTGACATCAACAAAAACTGATGGCAGAGCTGTTGCATTGGATTACATTCAATCGTACACATGCACCTAATTTAGTGGCCAGTGAGTGTATTTAAAGGTGAGATGGGATACTTATATAAATGTTTTGATCCAGCTAATCTAGAACTACTCTATTGGGGAGGCTAAAGTATTAATTGGGGGATCAGACCCCTTGTTTACTCCATAATTCAACCCCTGCTCAGCTGTGTGACTGCAGAAAAGTTGCATGTAGATAAAAACACCATCTGTGTTGTCTTCTGTCGTTCTCGTCATGCAACTGAAGATTTCAGTCTTGTGTAATGAGTTTCTGAGCTTTGACCTCATCCTCTCCAGGGGCCACTTCATGGAGCTCTGCCCTCTCACTGTGTCTCAATGAAACCTGCAATCAAACCAGCTGTAAAAAAGCAGTTCAGTGTACAGACGACACTGGTGCATATTTGTGAGCCATGTGATGGATATTTTTCTTGGAAATACTCACTGAACTCAGAACTCAGTTTATTTACTGTGCTCCAAATTAAAATCATCACCTTTCAGTCTCCTGAATATTCTGATTAGCTGTGATGTTTTCTTTTCTCTCTCTACATGTCAGGCTGCTTTACTCTGAGCAGTGACTGGATCGGACCTCCACCTCTCTGTTTGACAGCGACAGAGCAAAATATACGGTCAGCATCTCGTCTGCCTGCTTGTGTGAAACCTCCACTGATTCCATATTTCCCTCATTAGTCTGCGGCGTTTCGTGCCAGGTCCATCTGCCTCCCATTAACGGTGGCAGCCAGAGAGGCTCGACGCTCACAGCCTCAACTGACGCAGCGCATGTGAAAGCCTCTATAAAAAGTTTCCCGTTGTTACCTTTATGTCATGGAAAGTTGCAGATTTGGGGGAGTTCAAACCAGGTTGTTTTTATCCCTGAGGCAAGGCTGCCACCCTCTGCTGGAGCTGGGAACAGTGGTTTCTGTAAAGGGGTCATTCCATGAAAAATCAGCCACTGTCTCTGTGGAGTCAAAATTGAAAATGAGACCTCTTGATTTCGTGGCAACTTCTTTCAGATTTGGTTAATTTTATATGAAATGACTCATATATAAAACAGTGATAATAGAACATGTTAACATACTATCTCCTTTTAAACAGAGAACAAGTGAGTTAAATTTTTCCAGTGCTCCACTATTTGTTTGACTTATTTTTGTAATTTTTTTTTCAACATCTCATTTCAAGTGTATTTAAAAAAAGAAAAGAAAAACAAGCACATCTCATTCATATAATGTATTTGTGAAATGGCCACAAACATCAACTTTTGCTGCAGTTTTTAAAAAATATTTTACCACGACCAGGTGATAGAGACAAGGAGATTTATTTCATTGAAAACATCTCCAAAGTGTCCCTGATCCCTGAGGGTTGTTCAGTTTGGCCTCACAGCTGTGCAGCTGTTCTGACTGAATTTAGGGATGTTTTTTCAGGTGGAAATTTTTTTAAAAATTAGAGCCTAGGAGTTAAAAGAATAAAAATGAAGAACAGCTGTGCCTGAAATCACTTTTTTCTTTTTTTTTTTTTTTTTACTGCATAGTGCATTACATTTACCCTCCACTGGCCTTTACAATCCCCACACTAGAACAAACCAGAAACATCGTAAGGTGATCTGAGCATATTTTAACCTCTTATATCTTCAATTTTACTGTTAAAATTACTAAATTGATACTTTTGTGGTGAAAAAATCCCCTGTAAATGCTGAATCACTTTGGTTTCGTCACTAAAAACACCACGAGCCTTCCTAAACATCCTTGAAACTCAGCTATTCTGATTCCACTTGTGCTCAGGTTAAAGGTGGTCAGAGATGTCATGAGCCAATGACACAACAGATGCAAGTTGTCCCACCCCAGCAGGTGTCAGTCAAACTGGTCTACCTGCCTACTGAGGAGAAGTTTAAACACCTCAAACATTTTGATAAAGTTTCTACTGAGCAGCTGAGTGTAAATAAGGTGATTTAATACAAAGTCAACAATGAACACTGCACTTCACTGATTTAAAGGGTTTGACAAGAGTTGAGGAGAGTTTACGGCAAATTTGAGTTGAGTATTTAATACAAAGGCTCTTCAGTCTTTTCTAACTTGTAATGAGTAAGAAGATAAAGCTCCTCTGCTCTGTTCTGTCCTTTGTTTGGGAACTGCAGCTCCTCAGAGGATGTGAGCGCCTCCTCAGATTGTTGTCCAGTAGAAACAACCTCTCAGGTCGGCTGCTGATTGATCCCAGATGTCTGCAGCCGCCCGTTCCACTGACTCATCTCCTTGGTCCTCTTGAACTGTGGTAGCTGTGTGATTGTGACATCCTTACATTGTTTGATGTCCAATGAGCAGAGCTGTCTGCAGCGCATGTGTCCACTGATGTACATGTGGCGCAGCGCTGCTCGCTGACAGATGATGCATCGAAGGGGTCGTGTTCGGAGGAAATATTTTGCCTCTGCAGTCGTGTTTATATTCTGCCAGGATGTGATCGTCTGTCTCGGGGTTTCAATCCAAACTTTCTCTTTCTTACAGAGAAACTGGGACTTTCACACTTTGTTCTTCCAGCTTGGAAAAGCACTCAGAAGAAGTTTGGATTTTATCCTAATGGAACAGATTCTGACCTGTGAAATCATCTCTAATGACCACAAGCTGTTAGCAGGGATTGTTCTGTTATTCCATCACTTTGGTCTAAACTAAATTATCTCATCAGCTATTGGATGATGTGATGTTAAATTGTGGATGGACATTCATGGGCACTTTGACATTTTACATCTTGCCAGCATCCGACTTATTCACAAGTCACACTTTGCTTTGAAGGACTCTCCAATCCATCCATCCATCATCTATACACCGCTTGATCCTCATTAGGGTAGTGGGGGGCTGGAGTCTATCCCAGCTGGACAGGTCGCCAGTCTATCACAGGGTTACATACAGAGACAATCATGCTCACATTCATACCTGTGAAGTGAGTTACCTGATTTTTGGACTGTGGGAGGAAGCCGGAGTACCCAGAGAAAACCCACACATGCACAAGGAGAACATGCAAACTCCATGTAGAAAGATCCCAGGAAGGCCTGGGTGTGAACTGAGGACCTGCTAGCTGCAAGGCGACAGTGCTAACCACTGATCCACTGTGCAGCCCCTCTCCAAATCAAAGGAACCATATTATGCAAAATTTTTACCGGAGTTCCGATGTACAGCGAAAATCGACTTATGTCACACCGTAGGAACGGAATTCCGACATAAGTTGAGGACTGGCTGTAGTCAAAAAGAACATTTCAGATACCCACATCGTCATTCTTCCAAGAAAAATGAAGTCAGTTTTATCATTCATGTGTGTGAGGTTTCTCATTACTGATATGTAGAATTCAGCTGCAGGCATCTGAAATGCAAATTGTGGAAATCTGCAGCTCAATCATGACTAGTTGTAATTCCAGTTTCAGATATCAATAGTTTAATCCTGACTAGCAGTTCAAGATAGCTTTACTTCTCCTCAATTCAAGATATCTACTTTGTCCTTTTTAAGATAGAACTAGTCGGACTGAGTTCGAAGATATCTCAAATGTGAATTCTGCCTTGTCACGTAGTAATAACAGATATCTTGAAGTTTGGCAAAATCATGTTTGAGATATCTGTCGTTACATTAGAAGCTACAAGTGGGAGTCCGAGGCGGCCTGCTTTTCAAACACACTGTGGCACCGCGACTGTAACTGCATATGACAAGTTGTTTTACCACCATGTCAGAGCCTGAAGGGAAAGTTCGAGTCAATTTGGACCCCAAGTGTCTGATAAACAAAGCTGTTGTTCTCTGCAAAGCTCTTTTTGTTTCATAACATTTATCCATCACAGCAGCCGCCATAACTTCTGCTAACACAGTTTAAAGTCTTTGCTGAAACAATATCCAGTCAGAAGCCTCATTAGAGCAGAATCACACACAACAAGTCAGACTAGTCGTAATGATGTCATTTGAGAAATAAATATGGTAAAATGCTGTTTTGTAAAATTTAGGAGACATATTGTGGGGACATGTGAGACTTACATTCACTTGTAATATTTAAATTTGAAATACAATAACGAACCTTAGAAAGCTCTCACCAGGCTGGTGTCCAATCAGCTCTGTAGTGATTTATACTGCTATCACATATATTTACTCAAGTACTGTACTCCAATTCCAAGGTATTTATACTTTATTTCAGTAATTTTATTTTCTGTCACTTTCTCCTTTGACTTTACTGCATTTTAGTGCTAAATACTGTACTTTTTGTTCTACTACATTTATCTGACAGCTGTAGTTTTTAGTTATTTTACATAAAATTGGGCTTATAAAAACCCAACAGAAAATAATGTATAATATAAAATACAATTGATTTATTACACAATAACAGCTGCTTTTATGTTGATGTATCAGTGATAATCATCCAATAATAGACTACTGGTAGAGGTCATTTTGATGCATCATCAATACTTTTACACTGTCAGTACATTTTCCTGAAAATAACGAACTAAATGAACAAAGATACAAAGTGCTTTACGGGAAAATTCAGATAAAACATTTATCTGAAACATGACTATAAACTTGCTGTGTTTCCATTAATTCACTTTACTACATAGTCAGAAACTTCTTTTTCTGTCTGTTTTTGCTTTGTTTGACACATAAAGACCTACGGGTTTTACATTCTTTAAAATGACTACAGAAAGAGATAACTCAGTTTCCTGCCTCTTGAGGAACATATGTATTTATAATTATTTGCAGATTGCAGCAAGACATTACTCCACAGCTCAGCCTTTAAACCTAAACCGCTGCCAATATCCTTTTTCATGAAAGCAGTTAAATTTTATGTATTAGTGAGGTCGACCCTGTGAATCACTGCATGGAACTCATCTCTGTAGGTGTATGGAGTTTCCTCCATTCAGGACACAAAAAAAGGATGCATTAATGCAGACTCAGTTTTGGGGGACTTTTAACCCACATACATTTAACACTAGCATGTTTGAAAATAGCATTTTCTTTTTTCTTTGTTCTCAGAAACACAAGTGAAGTGCTCCCACACCAACAGGTGGTGATATGAACTCATTACTACAGCCACACCAGCCAATCAGAAGCCTCAAAAATGCTAATATCAGTTTTTGAAGGTTGCCCACAATAGGCCATTTTCCACTGAAGGAGCTTACAGGATGTTTTAGGGCAGCTCAAAACCAAATAACCACCACTGTAGAACCTCTTTCAGGACCATTTTCAGTGGAGATAGAAATACCAATTCTGAGGTAGTTACCTCTGACCAACCCTGAAACACTACTGTGAGGATTTTGATGCTGATTGGATACATTTAGAGAGGACAACAGCATTTTCTGCCCTCCCGTTGTCCTCCTTGAAGTTAACTTCCTCATTAAAGCAGGAAGATCCTACACCACAATGACTGAAAGAGCTGATTACTGTTGTACATGTTCATGTTACTTCCTGTCTGCCCCCAGTTCCTGCAGTGAAAATCCACCTATTGGAGCACTGAAATACAGTGAATTGTATGTGTGGATTGATTCTGGCACCTCTGTTGACCAATAGTGGAAGAGTAACTGTACATTTATGTGTAAACATGCAAAAAGTCCTGTTAGCAAAGTTAGCACTTGTTTGGCTATGCATGCCATTAAATCGCCTTATGTGGACAATCGAGGCATCACAAGCTTAAGAACTCCATTTTCCCTGTCTGAAGGTCAACACTGCAAACAGATTTTCTGTTTTCAGTGACCAAAAAATGGATTTCCATGTGGATGAAAGGCCAAAATGCATGGAAAAGCTACATTTTAAAGACTACTTAAGGCCACTCCACACAAGCAAATACAGTGAGGATGTGCAGGGGATGGAGTGGAACTAGAAGTCATGGTCATCAGAAAACTCAAGATGGCAGTTGCCAGTTTTGATGTGTGAACAGACACAAATGTCAGATGAATTATTCAAAGAACATCGTACTGCTTAGTAGGCTAGCTACAAAAAAAACCCACTAATGCTGATAGAAAGTAGAGTAAATTTGAGCAAAGTGAAATAATGTTGAGTGCAGAGGTTAAATTTTATTGATTAGACTCAGGCTTTGCAAGCTCAAGTCTCCACTTAGCGTTTTTGATGTCCTCTTTGCTCACATGATTCATAAGAACAAAATGATTGGTGCATTATCCATGCATCCATCCATCCATTATCTATACACTGCTTAATCCTCATTAGGGTTGCGGGGTGGCTGGAGCAGCTGACTTAGAGTGAAGGCAGGGGACACCCTGGACAGGTCACCAGTGTATCACACGTAGAGACAAACAAGCACTCTCACATTCACACCTACAGACAATTTAGAGTTAGCAATTAGCCTCAGCATGTTTTGGACTGTGGGAGGAAGCTGGAGTACCTGGAGAAAACCCACACATGCACAGGGAGAACATGCAAACTCCATGCAGAAAGATCCCGGGTAGGCCAAGACACGAAGCGGGGGATCTTCTAGCTGCAAGGCAACAGTGCTAACCACCGAGTCACTGTGCAGCCCTGCTAGTTAAAATAATTATTTTATTGTTAGTATGATTATTATTGTAACTCAGATGAGGGTCTGACCATATTTTTAGAGAAATATAGACATAAGTTGGTTCCATGTTGCAGGTATTGCTTCAGCTTCAGCAAATGTTTGCTTTACGACTTGTGTATTTCTGCACCCTAGTGGTGGAAAATAACTTCCCCCAACTTTAAAACAACCTGCAGCCAGCCTTTTATCAAACCCCGAGAACTAACCACACTCAAGAGATGATGATACAGGATGCCAGATACCGTCAGCCCAGTGTCGGCTACTTTACAATCTAGACCCTACAGTGACAGTACGCGCTACTTCTTTTCTGATAAACGTGACCTGTGGGGCGTCTTGCACCTCCAGTAGAGGTCGGCTGTAATGAGGCAGAACATCTGAGGCCATAAAAAGCCAGAGAGCAGGCAAGTGCTTCTCTTGTCCACATGTGGGTCAAATATTCTCAGCTCGACTCGCCGCTCAAGCTGTCCATCATCTCAGAGGCTTTGAAGTTTGAAGACGCTTTGTCGTTAATGTTTATGCCCGGGTCGCTTTGATTGTCGCAGGGATTTATCGTGCTGCTGTAGCAGTCAGCAGTACGCATGCTTTAGGATGCAGATTTATGGGAGGCCTTTATGTGCTGCTCCTGCTTGTGTTTGGTCGTTCATCTTAGTCAGTTTGATTAAAGTTACTTCCAGCCCGGTTAATGTCCACAGAGTAAATCCTTCACACTGACTGTTTGGCTTCTGTCGCTCATTAGTCTCATGAGGTGAATGTTCTCAGTCACAGCAGCTTCTCAGCCTCCAGAGAGACTTAAAGTGGGTTTCAGGGTGAACTCAAATATGAAAAGTGGCACCTGTTTTTGATCTAATTAGGTTCATCCAAGAGTTTTCCTGCAACAAAATCTTCTTTGCTTCTCCTAAATGTTATTGGTTTAGTGTGAAATTTGGCTCTGGTGTGAAAATGGAGGAAGTCCAAAATATTTTTGCCAATCCACTAACATTCAGATTGCAAACAGTGCCAGCATCAACACAGATAAATTCACAGGTTGCACACTTTCCTCCTGCTCGTTCAAGTGTCAGATATAGGGTTTCTTTGGAAAAGTTATAAAACAAACACAAGAGAATCTTATGCAACAAGACAGAGCTGTAATTTTTATGAAACTGATGACACGTTCACACACACATACAGCTATCAAGAAGCCAATATGACAACAAGTAGGTTCTGTTCTCTTTGAGGTCAGTTTTTACTTTGCATTAGCTCACATTTTGTCGCTTTCTGCCATTAAAAGCAGCTGAATTAGCTGTTAGCAGCTCCTGCTTGTAATGTACCCACAGGTGTCCAGACTGCAGTCACTGCATCACTGTGATACTGAAGAAGCTTTAAAAATGTGAAGATTCTCAGGCTGCCTTTTCCTATAATTTCTATGCAGATCCTATTTCAACAAATACTACGACTTACATTGCAGAACTGTCTGTCATCAATTCATCAGTGTGAAATTTCAAATATCACCTCGCATCAGTTGATCAGAAATGCAGCATCACTCCAGCAGCAGCTCTGATATTATCAGTGTCTCATTCCTAAGACTAAAATATTGCAGGTGCAGAATCAGAATCAAGAGAAGAGTCTTCGTTAATTTTCCCTCAACCAAAAAGCATTTCTTGACTTCTACTAGTGTCACAGAGCAATGTACTGGAAATGTGTCATGCCATGTATTTGATTGGTTGATGCAGACCTGTAGCAACACACAGGAAAAAAATCTAAAACTCCCAGAAATCAAATTTTCTCATTCACATTTAATCTTTCACACCAATCTACACTGTTTACTTGACTTTATAAATCTCTTACACTTTGGATTAAAATAGTTTTAGTAAAAATTTAAAAAAACAATCACCACTTTACCTTTAACAGCCTGACAGGTTTGCACATCTACAGCTGAACTAGCCTTCGTTTGATCCTATTTACATGCCGAAGACGACGAAGAGGAGGAGCACAGCTGGCAGCAGGTGGAGGCGGCTGGAAGGTGCAGCGCTGACCTCCTGCTGCTGATCGGCTCTGCACTGACTGCAGCCGTCACCGCAGAAGGAGCAGGCGGCCATTTCTCTCCTCCACCATGATTTATACGTCGTCTCCGTCCTCCGCCCTGCATCAGTGAGTGAAGGTTCGGGGGTCAAAGGGCAGCATGAAAGATTTACATTCTATTTCTGTTTGGTTGTGTGTGTGTGTGTGTGTGTGTGTGTGTGTGTGTGTGTGTGTGTGTGTTTTAAAATGTGTCTCTGTCATTTCTGTTCATGTGTAAAATTTCTGAGAAGAAAGAGGGTGAGAGCCAAACATAAACAGCACCTATTATATTAAGTTTTTTATGTACAGTTGAGGACTATTATTATTATTATTATTATTTTTATTATTATTATTATTATTATTATTATTATTATTATTATTATTATTATTATTAAAATAGTTTTTGAAAGAATTTTAAAAATATTATTATTTCATTATTTTTTGATAACTGAAATAGTTAAATATTTATTTTATTTAGGTTAATATTAAATTGCTCATGGATGACAAATATATGGATAAAAATATTTTTATTAGAATATATTTAATAAAAGCTACTAGCATTATTGCTTTATCATAATTTATTATTATTATTATTTTGTATAATTAATGTTTTTTTTTCACAAAAATAATGACAAAATTAATGATAATGAAATTACAAATAATAATTCTGCATTTTTTACAATTAAACACAAAAGACACAAAACAAAATTCTCTTAACCAGCCTTGTGTAACTATGACTACTCACTGGACCTGTTCAGCATTTCCTGCTTTCTCCATTGAAATGGTGAAGTATTTTTAAGTCTCCAAAGTCCCCAAAGCAAAAGGCTATTTTTTGAGTTTCTTTTGCATCACTACACTGGGGCAGGTAGTCAGCCGCTATCAGAAACCTGAATGAGATGAATATATACAACAGTATCCTGCTTTCTTTCACTCCTGGCAGATTCAGGTTTCTCCTAACTCACTGATCTAGTTTTTTAGAAATCAGGACATTGTATGACAAAAGCCTGATAAAAACTCACATTCAGACAGACACTTTCTGTGACACATCTTAAACCCTCAAAGTCCTCCAAACCCACCACTGAGTGGATGCATTTTGAAATACAATAAGTTTTGTGTTTCCATCAGCAGGTCAGAGTGCGATCTGAAAAAAAACTGATAAAACAACAATGCTACATCCATTTGAATTATAGCAGTGTCAAGCAGCCCCTTCACTGAATGTACCATCTTTTAAAAATGGCGGCTGGTTGTGTGTTAATACCAAATTCAGGGACCTCCACACACAGAAAGTAGAGTGACTTTTTCTTTTAAATGTGACTACTAAACCAATCAGCCAAAGTCCTGACTGTACAGATGCATATTTATGTGTGATAATGTGATGGTAGCCTTAATTTGTGTTTATCTATGGCGGGCTAAAGGTACAAATACAATCTTACTTGGTTCGTAATAGTCATAGAGGAGAACAGTTGCTCCTTGGACCTTGGCGACTCTGGACTCCAATACCAGACGAATCTCCAGACACATCTCACTTTCTGTCACCTGGAAACACATTTACAGTTGTCCTGTCAGCGTTTGGCTTCAGATGGACGGACGGACAGACAGACAGACAGACAGCAGTCACATTCAGTGCCGTGTGTTTGAGTGCAGCTCACAGAGTCCAGGTACAGGATGACTTTCCCCGGCTGCGTCTCCACTTTTTTAATAACTTGGTCGGTCTGGATGGCGTCAGGTGTCAGACTGAAGCCGCTCAGCAGACCAACCTCCATGATGGCCATTCCTGTCATGTTCAAGCCCAGATCACGCGACAGACTGCAGAAACCACAGAACAATGTGAGGAAGGCCACACTTCACCACAATCTCACAAATATCACAAAAAGTTACTGGAAAATGGAACATTTGATTTATCAGGCACAATCAATTAATCACGGTCACAATAAATCAACTGTAGATAAAGTATTACTACTGTACAGACAGAAAAGCTTTTTCATTATTGTTTCAATCTAATAAGTTAACAACTTCTTATACACACGCACATGGAAAACACACGCACAAATGGTGTGTGTATATATATTACATATATATATATATATATAGACAGATAGATATACAGTGCAAGTATATATATAATTGTGATAATTATATAAAATAAAACATAGACAAATAAAACCACACAAAAGTGTAAACATAGTTTTGTAGGTAAATATAGAAAAATGCATTTATTTTGAAAATATATGAACACGTAAAAATACGGGTTAGGGTTAACAATTAAGAAATATGTTTTCAAATTATTTTGACACTTATTTGAAGATAAACTTCAAATAATTCTAATAAAATTAATATAATAATGTTAATAGTTAGAATAAAATCAGTAGAAATTTATGTATTCATTGTGCTGTCACAAATTATGTCAATTGCTAAAAAAAATTAAACATTATATATGTATGTTTTTCAAAAAATCATAAAAATAGCTGCATTATTATAGTATTATTTTAGTATTAAATATAATAATAATAATAATAATAATAATAATAATAATAATAATAATAATAATAATAATAATAATAATAATGCCAAAATGACAACCATTTTTTCAAAATAAAATCAACTAAAAACAATTACATTATTCTTTAATTATCAATTATATTAAAATGCATGACAAATAAAAGATTAATTAAAGTGAAAAAATGAATTAGCAAATCTACCAGTGAAAAGAGAACATTTTCATATGATTTAAATTTTGTGTACTGGCTCAAATATATAGAATTTTATTTGACAAATGTTTCAGGTTTTCAGATTTTTCTGCCCTCAGACTGGCTTCTGGTGTTCACGTCATTTCTCTCCACATCGTTGCGGTTGATGTTTTACTCTTTGTAAAGAGGCGTAATGAAATTTGGCCTGACGTCCTGCTGGTTGCTGTGTTGCTGACTCTGGTGCGTCATGTCGTTGGCATTTAAACAAACAGACACTGGAGCTGCTCACCTGTAGCAGATGTTCAGCTGTGCTGAGTCCATTTCTTCGTCAGTCAGCGAGACGTACAGCTCAAAAGGCTCGCGTTCGCCGGCGTGTCGTCTCCTCCTCCTCAGCTCCTCATTCCTGATGTTGTAAAAGATGTTCAGCTGTGGGAGAAGAACACATGAATTTATAAGAGGAGAGGAAAAATCTGACAAATGTCAACAATGAGCAACAGTTTGGCAAACCTCTACTTAATGCTTAATAACTTGTTAGCATCACAAAATCAGGACTACTGGTTTAAACTGAAAAGTACCATCAAATGTAGGAGAGTGACTTGGTAATTTATTTATCTGCTAAAATATATAGGACTTTAAAATGTGATTACTGACATAAAAAAATGTATTTAACATTTAAATTCCATTATTTTGTCATATATTTGAGGTTGAAACTGTTGCTGTCCTTGTTGCTGTGATGGTAAGTATTTAGGTTTTTGGTGGTGGTGGAAAATGTTATTTGTAACAGTTTGTATTTTCTGCCACAAGGGGGCTCTCTCTATTAAAACAATTTGGCATTAATTTGTACAATATACTGATGATTTCATGTTTGTGTTACTTTTGTGTTGTTGTATCATCGGGATTTGACATATTTTCGAACATTTAAAAAAAAAAAAAACTAAATACATCTAAACGAGTCTGTTAATGCCGACCAGCAGGTGGCGATGTTACACCGGTGACATGCAGAAGTTCTGTCCTGGTACCTGAAACAGGGCGAGTCCATGACCTTCTGCCGTCACCTGGAGGTTCAGCTCGTTGCCTGGATCAATCTGAAACGTCACAAACAAAATTATTGTGTATTTCCTCACAAAAGTGTATTGTTGGATTTACTGTTGGAGCTGGTGTGCTCAGACTGCAGAGAGTGGGGAGGGGTGGCTGGAGAGAACACAGAAATATAATAGAGCTGTAATTTCCAAAGGAATCAATATTGTAGAGTTAAATCTAAGTCATTTTACAGTAGAAGGAGTTTACTTTAATGGCAAAAGACACGGGGGGGTTAATGAATGAGCACAGAGGGACTTTAAATTTCTGCGGAAAACGAGTTTCAAACTAAAACAACTAAAATAACAAAGATAAACTGCTATAATTTGACTAAAACTACAACCCATTTTCCAAAAAATACTGACACTACATCAATATTAGGTGTAAAAGATTCACACATCGTGGCAAAATTCAACAATCAAAGCTACGAAAACTATTACGTACATATTAAGATATATTTTTAAAAGTTGTTTCATTGTGCTTCACATACACTAATTTCTGCTGTTATATTAAAATGAAAAGCAGCACAATTTAAGTTACAAAAAGGGAAATGTTCGTGTTTTTTTTAACTTAAAAGTAAAATAATTGTCAAGTGTATTGATAATGAAAATAATGCTATGACGGAATATGACCTTACATGAGGTTTTCTGTGCATTAATTACAACAAATTACAAGAATAAAAGGTCTTAAGGTCTGATCCAGGGTCTCTACAAGACCAAACCCAGAAGGAGAGTGGCAAATCTATGATTATTTAAAATGTATATCTCCAAATAAGATGAAGTAAATCTGACTTTTGGGGCCTTTTGGGGCTCCCGAGTTCTGTTGCTAATTTTGCCAGGTTTGTAATCCAGACTACATATAGATCAGTTTGTTCTTTATAAGGGAAGTGAAGGATTTTTGGGCATTCAGCAGATTATGAGACACCACATAATGGGGTAAATCGATTATTCTGTCAGTAATTTTCTTGATTGGTCAATTAGTTGTTTGGTCTTTAAAATGCAAGAAACAGCAAGAAATGTCAATCAGTGTTAAAGCCTTAGATGACAAAAGTCTTGATTTGTTCACAGACCAAAGACATTCAGTTTACAGTCATAGAAGTAGGAAGAAACCAGGGAATATTTACAATTAAGAAGCTGGAATCTGTTATTTTTTCTTTAAAATATACTCAAACAAATGAACCAATTGTAGAAATAGTTGTTAAATAGTTGTCAAATAATTGATGGATCCCTGCAGCTCTTTACTGGGGACACCTTTGTCGTATGTGACAACTGGAACTGCCCCAAAAATATTCTTTAAGAGCAAAGAACTGTAACTACTATCCTTCCTTTCCTTTGTGACTTTTGGTAATTTTAGACTCCTAAATCATAAGTGTGCTCTTACATTCTGGAAGTAAACATTTTTGTGCCTCACTGCCCTGTGACCTCTGATTGTTTGTTGGCAGAGTTTTACTATCTGACTCAATAAACACTGGTGGAAAAAGTTTCCCCTTGGTGTTTCTGATAAGTGTCTCAGTGTACCTGCTGGCTCTGGTGGAGCAAGTAGTTCTCCTGGTTGATGTGGAAAGAAGCGACGGTGTTCACAGTGTTGATGTTCACCCTGATGCTGATGTCGGTGTCTTTAGACCCTCCCAGAGCTGCATACGTGGCCAAAGCCTGCAGAGCCACGACTGTGTCCTGAGAGAAAACAAGATTCAGGGTCAAACGCTGCACATCTGAGAATGTGTTCCGTTCCAGCTCAGTCTCTGATGGACGGTTGCTTTGATATTCACTGCTGATTTCCTGTTTACAGCCGAGCGTAGCTGCACGTCCTGCGTTTTGCACGTTGGTGCATCTGTTTTTGTGTAAATTTCTGCCACACAAAGCCTTGCTGTGCTTTATTGAGTGCACTGTATTTGACTCACTGACAGTATTTAGATGTTTTCTGTCTCCCATCTGTCACGCATGTTTGTGCACGTGTGAGTGTCCATGCGTGCTGAGACGTCTTTTTAGTCACTGCATACCCAGACGGCCACAGTCTCCCTCTGATGTGACATATAACCACAGTTTACTGCTAAAGTGACACGGACGGGAATTTTTCCTTTTACATAGATCCAATTTGACGAGTAGTGAAAAAGTCTTGTCTTTACAGTTTGGTTTTATTGTTTTGTTGTTGCTGAAAATGATATAATGCACCAAAAGAAGAGGAGAAGAAAAAGAGGAAGTTGCAGGATTCTGAAGGTTTGGCAAATGTTTCCTGACATTTGTGTTCCAGTTTATTTCAACTGCATATATTACCATTGATGTGTCTATCGTGGCATCATGCTAACATTGAGATCTCTATCCAGTTAAAGTAATCGCCTGCATCATGCCAGTTTGTTTCCATAAGCGAACCTGACTTTCTGGTAACTCAGCCACTAAATACAATGGTAGATCATTTTTTAGGATGAGGGCAGGTCTTTTAAGTTCCATGGTCGGTCCTATTTATTGAAAGCAGAGTCCAAGATTTGGAGGATTGATGCAGAAAATCAACAGAAGTCCTGAAAGACTGCAATCTTCCAGAACAAAGTGTTGTTCCTGTCCTCATTGCTTTGCTGCCGACTGAAGAGGAAAACTATTGTGACAAAAGTGGAACCAGTTGCTGGCAGACTAGAATATCTCCATGTGTAAGAAGAATCCCAGCTGTTTAACTTCAACTAATGAATCTGAAGCTTTGATCTTGGAGATGGGATTCTACTTCCCCAACATCAACGTGAAGAAAAGACCAAAGGCAGTCATTCTGAACGCTCAGCTTCCCATATAGTCAGTAGAAGCTGCTACAACAAGGAGAAAGTCATTTTATGTGCTGGATATCTGCGGCACCAACACACGCTGAACAGGAAGTTCTGCTAGATTTTCTCCACAAACTGTAGATTGCCACATAATTTACAAATCATTTCTTTGCCCCTCACGTGCTGATTGCGCAGAAAATTACAAAATCACATTGACTGTTTTTAGGATCTGACCTGAGTGCTTCCAAATCCTCCCCTGTCGTTTCTCTGTTGGCTGAGCCACTTCATGAGGCCGAGACCCTGTGAGACCAAAGCCAGCCTGTGCAGAGTCAGCAGCACGTAGGACACCATCTCAATGTCCGCAGAGCGAGGTTGCCACGACGACGACACCCCGCCATGTGTGGAGGGCCATTCCAGGCCTCCGTCTGCTCACAGAGGAACATTCAGGGAAGAGATGTGTAGAGTTGAAAATGTAGGAGAATGTTGGAAAACTCTAAAAACAAAGTCTTAGACATTAAAAAAGGGCCGAGTGAAGAATGTTAGACAGTTAGGCGCAGATTGTGTGATAGACCTGGTCAATCATAATGATGCAATGTAAAAAAAAAAAACCAAAACAAAAAACAACATATGAGCAGAAATACAACATCAGCATGTGTCCCAAAATGTCAAACTATTTCTTAAAAATACAGACACAGCTGTCTTACCTATCGTTTCAGCTCGTCCAAGCAGATTGCTGAGTGCCGTCTGGGCATTGGAGCTGCCGTCCAGAGCCAGAGCGTAGGTGAGGAGGCTGAGGCTGTAGCTGCTGGACACTCCCAGAGCCAGACGGGCCTCCAGGTACATCAGGGCTGCCGACACCTCGCTCGCATACTGAGCCTGACAGACAGGAAGCAGGGCAGCAGCGTGTGAGACATGAGGTCAGCTCAGCGGCATTTATGGGATCAGATCATCGGTAATTTAAATGCCATCTGCAGCCACATTAGCTCTTTCAGACCGCTCATTAAGGTCAAACTTAACTTATCCCTGTAGGGAAAACAGAACCAAAGTCTTAAATAGAGAAACTTATACCTTCCTGCATTGTTTGTCGCTACTGAAAACCTCATTCTGGCCCTTTGTTGGGACTCCAGCAAACAAACCCTCTGAACTCTGAGCAGTTTCTTGGTGTTTTTAGTTCTTGTCACACTTTTACACACTGTGGGCATTTTTCACTACAATATCAAGTCCTACACTTCTATAGAAACAACACAACCATGATTTGTCTTTTGTCTAGTATGACATATTTATAATGTCATGAAACAAAATAAAAACTAATGTTGAATTGCTTTAATTATTTATTTTACAAAAATTCAAAAAACAAAAACAACTCAGAATCAGCATGTTAAAAGAGTAAAATGATTTTGATAAAATATCATGTTTTTAAGCTTAGATTTGGTCTGGTATTCCGATAGAATGGCATATCACAGGTGAGTGGCTCAATAGCCTTGGGAAAGTTGAAAACTAGACAAATTTGGGCACTTATTTAAAGCTGACATGCCTTTCAAACCTGGAGGTGGGTTTTGGAGTTCAGAGGGTTAAATTTCAGGGGTCATATGATGCTACACAAAACTATATTGTAATAATAGTAATAAAACTATCTGTATAGCACCTTTTGAAAACTTGAATTATCCTCGGGATTAATAAAGTATCTATCTGTCTGTCTATCTGTCTGTCTGACTAAACAAAATTACAATGTTCATTACAAATGAAACAAACAATGATAAGCAGCATAACATAATTAAAAATAATCAATAAATAGTATCAGTTAGATGTCCGTGTAGTTTCTCATTCATCCAGGTCATGGTTATCCAAAGTTGTTTAAATCAATCCAATTGGACTTTAAGACAGTTCCTTGAAGACGTTTCACCTCTCATCCAAGAGGCTTCTTCAGTTCTGGTGGTGGTTGATGTTGCCTCAGCTTATAACCTCTGTGAGGTGTGGTCAGTGTTGGCAATGGTCGTCGGAATGTGAATAACACTGACCACACCTCACAGGGGTTATAAGCCGAGGCAACATCAACTACCACCAGAACTGAAGAAGCCTCTTGGATGAGAGGTGAAACGTCTTCAAGGAACTTTCTTAAAGTCCAGTTGGATTGATTTAAACAACTTTGGAGTATCAGTTAGGTTTTAAGAAATGACTTATTAGATGAAAGTAAATTCAGACATTCTTTCTTTGGTATTTTTTGCATTTCTGTTCAGACTGGAGCTATTCTACCAAACATTTACAATTTATTGCCTTCTATCTATTGTGTCTTTAATAAAATTGTGTCTTATAATCATCATGCAGACACATGTAATGTATAAAAAATAGAATTAACCAATAACCAAAGGGGATGCTAACAACAATAATTCTAGATGCAATAAATCAAGAAACATTGATCCAAGCTGTTTTAATTATGTCCACTCATCTAGTGGCAGTAAGATGTGTCTGTATGTATTTTTTAAGCTATGGATGCTGCTGATTTGATAATTGTGTGAAGCAGTTTTTTCCATTTCAGTGAACCCTTAAAATCTCACTCTGAATTGCAATGGCCTGTGTAAAAGGTTCCATACAATTTAGATTTATTCGCTCTCACCCTGATGTCACTGTCTTCCAGCAGAGCAATCAGGACGTAAGCTGTGAGGGAAACAGGCCCGTCCAGGCCTCCTTGGAGCTCGGTGTGAATGACCCTGCCGGGTTCCCGAAAACTCCCGTCAGCCGCCTGCTGGGCTGCAATCCAGGCCGCTGCTGTGTCCAGCACCTGAGAGTCGATGCTGATGAACGGACGGGCCTGCAGGAAACATCTCAGCACGAAAGCAGAGAGCCTGTGCACACAGAGTTTCTACCGTCAGGGTTTCTGAGAAGCCGAAAAGTGTCCCAAAAGAGTTCACAGATGAAGCTTGCTGTTTGCATTTCTAACGCACCAGGTACTTCCAGACGAATCCCGGTCTCCGAAGGCACTGAAGGAGCCGTCTAGTCTCTGGAAGGACAACTCTCGCACATAACCTGAGGAGAAGGACAGCACAGGGAGAATAAGGAAGTCAGAACAAAATGACAACCAAAAAAACTACTAATAATAAACATGTTAAAAATATTTGGTAGGATCAAATATTCTACTCTTAATACCAGGTATTAAGGTGAATTTATGGGAAGAAAAACACATTTAAGGTTGTAGCTATCATTGGTCACAACCTGGAAATGTTTGAGTCAGTGAGGAGCTGGAGGTCACTGAACAACTGGCTTCACAAATAACACTGTACAGTACAGTTAACCTCTGTGTGATAGTTTAACACACTATTGCACTACCATGTATACATACAGTACACTCACTGACCACTTTATTAGTATACATGTCAAAATGAATGCAATCCAACAACACAACAGCTCTGCCACAAATTCTACTTTCATCAAATCTTCTACATTTTCAGTATTTGCTGTTAAAACGGTGACGGATTCTTCGTTATGTTTGTCATTAAAGGCCCCTGTAGGTGGTGGTATACCTGTATCACATTTAAAAGGGTTCCTACTATTTTGTCCACCCCGTTAACACACAGGAGGGGCATGTCAGAGTGTGTTACTGTGATGTGATCTTTGGGTTGACCTTTCATCATAAACTCCGTGGCTCTGTCCACGGTGTTCTGGTCGGCCTGTCCGGAGGCGTTCAGGTACTGGAGGACGTAGATGTTTGGAGCAAAGTTGATCATGTTCTGTTCACCGCAGCCGTAAGGCATCCGGATCAGAGAATCCAGACCGCTGATGGATGGGCCGAGGATATCGCCTTCACCACCATGGAAGACAAATCAGACATGATGAGTAATGCTGACCGAGCACACATTAATGTTTTTTGAACTGTTAATGTTGGTATTATTTGCTCTATATAAATGAAATTCTGTTTGGTTAGGAGGTGTGTCGATTTTTAGGCCACACTTAAGTCACTTTTAAAAAGAAAAATCTATCTGACAAAATGCTTTTGTTAAAAATTCACATGCTTCAATGTTGAAATAATACATTAGTTGCTCATGAAAACCATTATTTACTTCAGCAGAGAGGAAATATTGGTGGACTGCTCAGCCTTTGCTTAAGACCAAACTAGCTGTTCGGCAGGTGTGATGCAAATGTGTTACACGATGATGCAGATAAGTAACAGAAAAAAGCCCAGACTTCAAACAAGGCATTTTAGACACTATGGAGGAAAGCTTGCGGTGGGAGAGAATAGCTCCTTTTGAAGTGGACTTTGGGTTTTGTAATTTTGCAGACCTTTCACATCCATAACAAGCAGCCATAAAACACACAGGAAATGAAAAAAGTGGGAAGGCGTCCCACATCATGGGCTCTTTAAAACTGGATAAAGAAAAAAACATTTTTAATTTTAAGAATAATTTAATAGCAGCTACATGCCCTGAGCGCCTGCATTTCAACAAAAGCTGTTTTGGGCCTATTCCCACATGACTTCATATTTTTTCCTTCAATAACTAATAATAACTAATTTCTTAAGTTTCTTAAACTGAACTGGTTCCTTCGTATTTTTCTTCTAGGCAGTCTGGGGCATCATCAAAAGTCCATTTGTTTGTTTTCTCCATATTCTTCTCTACAGTTTTGATGACTAAAAGTACATTGCTGACAGAACTGATCAGTGTTTTTTAGCAGCAGAAAACAACTTTCTGATCCAGCAGGGCATAAAATCTGTTTGTAATCTGTTCAAAATGACATGGTTCTTAAAAATAGCCATTAATAAATTAAATTTTAAAAGTAAAAATTACAACCTCAGACATGTGGCTGTTGATTATTTTCAACAAAGCTTTTGAAGTCTGATATTAACCTTTTTATGACGCTTTAGTGAATTTCAGTCATTTCTATGTCATTAAAAACGTCCTCAGAGCGTTTTGGAGGTGTTTTGAAAACATCTGCTAAACTTAACTCCCTCTCTGCTGTGGCAGTTTTGCAGTTTAGGTGTGGTTTTATCTGACCTTCACTTAAATGAGTCTAATTAGCAAAACTGAGTCAACCAACCAATGATGAGTTTCTTAAATCACCTACACACACTGGGGACTGATTCACTGGTGTGTGTTCTCATTGTGGTAATTTTCAGGCTTTCATGCTCAAACGCAGATTTAAAAATATATTGAACAACATATCAGTTATAGACTGCAGTTTACTTATCAGGTAGCTGCTGTTATCTGATAGTTTGAAATGTCAGCAGTAAACCTTGTAGTCTTGTTTCCACTGATCACATAACAAACCACAGCCAGCTGCTGCTCCCTGCTGATCCAGTACTTCACCTGTAACCTGTTATAAATATTCTCCATGTTTAACACCTGAACATAAAGGAAAGTGTGACCTCAGCCTGCTGCTGCATGTTGTGCTGCACACGTGTGTTCCATGCTGGATGTCTGCACCTTGTTACATGGAAAAGTACCACATTAACTTCCTTAATGAACACATGTGAAGAAGCTGTTTCTAGTTATTATAATCCATATTGTCTATAGGCTAGTGCTGCTGGACCTGGCAACAATAAATAATGTCTATATGCCTTTATTAGAAAGAGTTTAATTTTCTTCTTGAGGTTCTGAATCTATGATTCTTAGCTGCATAAAATACACAACAGTCAAAATAAATGTACATTTACACAGATCTCTACTGAATTAATGCAAAACTACTTTAAAATTAAACAAAAAAAAATTGAACAGTGCAATATTTAAATCAAATTTATTTACTTTGAACACTACTGAAAAAAATATCTCTCTCTCATACATATATATATAAAGAAAAAATGAATAACCCACTGGTTGAATTAAAACCTTGAACTGAAACTTCAGGAGATCTGAATCTGTATCCAGGCTAGTTGTGATTCAAGGTCTTTCCTCAGCATGTTTACATACCAACAGCCGTCACCGTGACTCTCTGACTGTCCTCCACAGTATCTGGTGGGAAGGTGAACACGATGTTTCTGGAAATGTTTGACTCAGATGGAGAAAGTTCAAGCAGCAGCGATTTTGAGAACAACTGCTCGAGTCCTTCGGCCTGAAAAAATGGACATGAACAAACTTGGTGAGTAATATTTCTGGGCAAGGCAGAGCTGCAAAACCAGATCAAGACCTGTTGGATTACAGAGGAGCAACAGATGAGAGTCGGTCGAGTTTTCGGTCTATTTGCGTTTGTTCTGGAGCTGCAGCAGACGCCATGATTAACTCAGTCTGACAGGTTCAACTCTCACTGTCAATGATGTTTAGTTGAGCACAACACTGAACCTCTAATTTCATACTGCATCAGCAGCTTCACTTTCATTTAAAAACCTGGATAAGGCTTGTGAAAAATGAAATAAATGGTTTCCAATAAAGATTCGAGACCATTCCACCTATATGGTAACATAGGAAACATATTCATAAGGTATTATTGTACATAAAGTCTTCATACACTTCATTATTTATCTTTGCTGTTGAAAAAAACTGTGAAAAATTGGCAGCAAGTGCCCCAGACAAAAAGTAAAAAAAAAAAAAAAAAAAAACATCTTGGTATACTGTAACATTCAAAGACCATAAAAACTGTGACAATCCGTAAAATAAACATATTTTTAGCCTTTTAAAATACATAAAATTGTGTCAGTTTCCAGTCACACATTTTAAGAGAATGTGATTTTACTAGATATTTTTTGTAATTTAACAAAACAGGGAAAATCTGTAAAATAAAAGTCAAATAATTATTTCATATTTTTCAATTCTTTGTATGAATTTTACTTTTAAATAACAGCAATTTTCTGGATATTAATTACATTTTTTGCTGACTTCAATACAGTGAAGATTTTCTGTAAAACAGTAAATTGTTTGAAATGTTTACTGTTTTTTACCATGTGGTGTATTTCTAATTCATGTTTCTATTGTGTCTCTATTGGTCACATTGAGTGTATTTTGAAGGAGGAGTACAGTGTCTTAGCAGATTAGCTGTGTGGCACAGTGGTCTGGGGTTTTTTTGTCACAGTGATTTATATGTAAAAAGACATCAGAGGAACCATCTTTAGTATTTTTAATCACTATATAGACAATTAAATAGTTTCAATTTAGCCTTTATCTTCTCCAAGACAAATTCAAATATTATTACAACTGTATTTGACTGTTTCACTGTTTTATTGTATGTCTGACTCATCATTTGTTTATACATCAGCCTCCACTTACGGATACCCACTAATGATATAAAGACTTCTATGAGCTTTCAAGTGCATTACAGTGTGTTTTAAACCATTTATTACAAAAGGGGAGTTACACTAAAGTGTTACCAAAAGAACTCTTTCATACCACATGGAGCTACAGAACTGCAGCCACATTATTTGTGTGTTTGTGTGATTTTCTCACAGCACCTTGACGAGCACTGTTGTGCGGACGAAGTCAGACGCCGCAGACGACGTGGCCTTCACAGAGATGGGGATCTCTCCGATTATGAGTGGCCTGATGGGAATTAGGACGGTCGTGCCGCTCTCACTCTCCACTCTCACCTCTCTGACGGTGGGCATGGGGAGCTCCTCGCTGTCTGGGAAGACGAACTCGAAGGTGTCACTCTGTGCAACGATCACAGAGACCTGACAACAAAGACAGAGAGAGTCCACCCAGATCACGTTTAACAAGACACAATGAGTGTGAGAGGAAACAAAGGTGACACATTTGATGCACTCTTTCACGAGGATGAAGGATTTAAAGGTTAAAGATAACAAGTTTTAATATTATATTAACCTTTTGTACAGAAAAATCCCACTAATCCTGTGAACTACATTCATTCCAGCTGTAATCAAACACTTGCTAAGTTTTACTGCTGGTACACGGTGACATGTGCAGTATGTCACATTGTTAGCCTCAAAGCAGATGTGATACATAATGTGACAAGTCCTTCCATTTGTTCTTTTATCTTCCTGTCAACAGTGAACTTTGTCATTTTTAAAATATTATAGTGCAGATACACAGTTAGGAACTGAACACAAGCTCAGAGCAATGTAGAAGTTAAAGTGGAATTTGATATGTTATTTGATATGTAAAATTACCATTCCCACTAACATTTAACAAAGCTATGTACTGCAGAGAAAACTACAATTATACAGTTCTGCAGTTTCATTTAGCAGATGCTTTTATCCAAAGAGACGTACATCTGAGAGTAGAAACTAATACAGGATTTTAGGATAAATTATAAATGCAGCTTTACAAAACCAAACACTTCTTTTATAGATAGAAACAATACTATTTCTACAATATAAAATTTAAGCTTCCCAAACTAACAACATTAAATCCATTGTAAAATGAGTTTCATTACAAAATTCAGAAATAAAGACATCATTAATGAAAAAGGCATCATTACATCAAACATACTTATCATACTTCAAAAATTATTTTTCTTAAGTGAATTTCTAGTGAAATATTTTCTGCATTTATTCTTTTTAAGTCACACATTATGTACTAAAAGCATATTCTCTACACACGTTTATCAGCAAGGTTGTGCAGAAACTGAACTGGCTTCATTTTTTGGCTGCTTGTATCAAGCATAAATCCTGCCTGGTTCAGCTCCCTCCTCACCACAACGATACAGCAGTACAACACGAATCCCAGGCTCCATTTTTAGCCTCATTTCTAAATAAACTCAGTCACTTTGGGCAGCAATCCCCACAGGTGGGTGTTTACTAATAAACATAATCATATTTTAAGTGAAATATCACAATAAATGCTCAAAAAATTGAGTTTCTTATTGTAAATCATGGGCACACTTGTTATTTTACCTGAGACATTCATGCATTTCTTTTTTTCTCTGTGCTCCTTTGGGCACTAAAAGTGGTAAAACACAAGATGTCACAATGTTTGGTGCAATAATCCGGATTTAGCAGTGGATAAATGGGGTAAGTAAATAAATGAAAATTTGACCAAACCACAACCAGTACAATCCTTGTGAAGAAAACTGTTTGGGATTTGAGTAGGAGACTTGTGGATTCTTTTGCATGTTTAGCACTAAAAAAAAAACATTAATAAATAAAGAATGTTTCAAGTTCTCCCAGAGGTTTTAAAATACTAAACGATCCACTGCAGACAGAGAAATGAAGATCTTCAATTTTAAAAATTTAAAACAGAGACACATAGAGTCCTGATTGGTCCAGGCTGGGAGTGCGTCACGATGCTTCAACCATCATCTCATAAATCAGACACCTGCGTTTCAGCTCACATTTAAAAATATTTGTTTATGTTCGGTTGAATTGCAGCTCTTCCAACATGTGTGAGGTGAAGCAAACTGACCTCCAGCTGCTGTTGGAGGTAGTTGAACAGAATGACCTCCAGCACCAGCTCCTCTCCACGGATGATGCAGGCCGGAAGATTCAAGGACAAGAAGAAATCCTGGAACACTGTGAGCTACAGGAAGGTCATACGGAAAACTGTGTCACATGTGATGCAGCTACTCAGAAGTGAATCACTATCTGTACAACAAACAGCCCTACTGGGACTGATGTTACTACATATAACACCAGTGAAATTAGAGGATGAAAAGGGCTTTAAATTAGAGACTATATAAACTATGTAATATAGACTATATAAATGAAAGAGAATAGACAGAAATTACAATGGGAGCACTGAAGCCATGTAAATACCTTGGCTGGTTGGTCCACAAAACCCAAACCCAGACTCTCAGACATGACAAAGGCAGTGGCAGTCCAGCTAGTGATGCTGTCTGGTACAGTCAGTGGTATTTCCTTTGTGTTTGAATCGCTGCAAAAACAACAAAGTGTATTTCAAAATAAAACACTGAGGAAAAACAGGACAGAACAGCAACTTACCTGAAATGAAATCCAGTTGTGTGTGTTGGCACTAAGAAGTGGTTTCTGATACATAACTCGCTGCAAATAATCAACTGTGTTATGGGATTTGTTGCAAACAGCATATTTTTGGTTCAGATTGTTGCTGAGTTGGGTGCGCGATGCCTTTTGTTGGTGCAGGTTGTCTGAGTTTGGTTAAAGCTGGATGTCAGAGCAAGACTCAACTGTCTCAACTGGAGGCTCCACTGTGTTTAGTGTTTTATTTAAGATTATCTGAATTGGCCTGGCAGTGCGTTTCTCATTTATTAGCAAGGATTTTTGTTACATTTTTGCCAAATTAAGCTTAATTTTTTCAGTTATTCAGTTACTGGTGCTGACCTTATTTCCAACTGGGAGATCATCTAATTAGTTAACTAAACTATTATTACTCTTTTAGGTTGACTGTCTGAATGTCATTCTTTTTCAGCCTCTGGTAAAACTACTAAGAAACAGCAACGGGCTAATTATAGTTTTATGTTTTGCTTCACCCTGTGTTAGCATCCATCCAGATCCAGGTCTCTGGAAAGTTCTGGCGCTCGTGTGGCTCCTGCTGTTCCTCTTGATGCTCCACTGCTAGATTGCTTGTCACGAATGTAGGAAATATTCCGTTCACTGCTGTTTAGAAGAAAAGTGTTCGTCACATTAGAATCACATTGTGGTAACACACAGTAATTACTTGACAGTAGAAGGAGGTAAGCTTTGTTTAGCACTTACGCATTGCAGGCAAGAGTTGATGGTAGTACAAAATAGCATCAGTCAGCACCACAAGATCACAGGTCTGCATAAGAAAAACACATTTTTGATGTGTATGATGATAACTAGAGATGTCCCAAGCTCAGGTCATGGATTGGGGTCATTTTTTTTTTAAACAAATCGGTATCACCACCAACCTAAGCCCAGTCCTTTTACTGCATCAGCTGTCACACAGGTGTCAGAAAGAGTGAGCACTAAGGGTGGTAGGACACTTTACTTGCTCTGGCCAAAGGATGTTACACATCACAGAAGTTTCTGTCATGGTGCCTGTTGCCACAGTTTTAAGCAATAAGAGGCTCCACCTGGTGGAACAACCAGGTGCTGACATACATGTAGAGCACGTGTCAGACTCAAGGCCCGCCACATCATTTTATGTGGACTGTGAGAGATGGGCATTTTTTATTCTGATAAATTAATGGGATTTATGTTATTATAACAGGTCTCCAGACTGCGATCAATACAGTTGCATATGCAACCTTTTTTAAGAGCGTGCGAGTTCAAATTTAACGCAGTTGCATCGGATGAGTGCACGATGATCGCTGGTATAAGCAGTACTGCACAAGTTATTGTGGTTGGAAATAGTGCTGTTTCTTTCTCATTGACTCAGTCTCTCTCTGCTTGACATGTAAAATGGTCAATTTAACTGTTACCGTGCTCCAATGATGAAATGATCTACAGTCGATTATGTTAAAAACCCAGTGAGGAGAGAAGAGGAGGCTGGAAGAAAGAGGGAGACACACCTGATAGACACCTGATAGAAACTGTTCAGGTGCAGACAGAGATCTCAACTGAGTCAGATAAGAAGAAAAAGTAGCCCACTACAATCAATCATGGAGGTTAAAATTCTAACTGTGATCTCAATTTTGACTATACAAACATGATCAACTCTGATATTGACATGCAAAATGTGCCCCGCTCTGACATCAGAACACTCTTTTCACTGTTTTCCCATAACTGTTTGGTCGCAAACCTGTCAGAGATGTTGCACTGCAGCTGCCAGGCAGCATTTACCATAGCCAGCATGTGAGGCATTTAGGGAACATCTGTAAAATGTAGGATTTACCATTTAGCAGCAAGTGTTCAGCCTGTGCCAAGTATGACTGATATCAGAGGACTGGGGACAAAATACATATATATTCAGATAAAAACATTTTACAGATATCAAGCCTTGTATCACTGAAAGCCAATGCAACATAACTCAGTTATGCAAAAACAGTTATTCATCAGCATGCATGGTGGATTAATAGCTGTGGCAATGCTGAAGCAAAATAATGGGATGGCGGAGGGGCAATCAAAGCATAAGCTGGTGCGACCTGCGTAACATGAAGAAACAGCGTAGATGCAGAATTGCACATTTTTTCTTATTCTTAAGCTATTTACTTGTGAAGAATATACAGTGGAATGACTTCAATAACTTTAATGTATTTGAAGCAAGCATTAAACTAAATAATTTTGCACAACTTCCCTAATGATAACTGCAGCAGCCACTTTAACAGCAAGCTGATTTACAGGGAAAAGGCAAGGTGCCTGATGATATCCAATGGAACCGTCTTACATATATTTTCAGAATTGGCTCATCGGCAGGTTATGTGGCGTTTCAACTCTTGTTTCTGCTCTGAGAAGTCAAATCTTATCTGAGATGTCTCAGTCTGTCTCAAATATTCTTCAAATATTTTTGAAGTGGCTCCTCAGCCTGTGGAATTTTGCTGATTGGTAAGCATACCTAAGCCACAGGTAAAAAAGCCAGTAATTGAATGCTGGCGAGTTTACACTGACTTGCTCCTCAGACATGTTAAATAACTTCTGGACTGATGTAAGAAGTTTCTATCAGTGCATTAAACGAAATCAAATACTTATAAACAATCTGGCAAAATGATTTGATTTGCAAGTAACTTGGAAATTGTTCTCCAGAGGAAAACTGAGTGCAGCAGCTTGTTCTGCAAATGGAGAAAAGGCAGCAATAATTATGTTTATTATTATCAGGTGATGTTGTTTTGAAGTCAAGAAATCCACAGAGGACTGAAGTTGGAATAGATGTGTGGACAAAACGTCAGCAAAGGTCACTGTTTAATTAACATTTTGTACCATCAGTCAACAGCGGATCTTTTGTCCGTGCAAGTCCCTCAATCTTAACTAAGCCAGTTCAATGTCTAAACCTTATCTACAGTGGAATCAGGTCAGAAAACAGCTGTATTTTTGGTGAGGTGATTATTAATGGGTGTTGGAAGGCCCAGACAAATTATTCCATCTTGCATTGTACTCGGGGGAAATTACAAACAACATATTTGTGCTGTTTAAGTTGGACAATATTTTGAAACCTTAGTTATTTCTTTAAACCCTATGCTGTTTATAAAATTTCCACCTAAAATATAACGCCAAATTCAGTCAACAATTGCTCCACAGATATAGGCCAAAGTGAACAACCTTGGGCTCTATGGAACACAGACACTTAGGAGCAATTTGAAATACATCAAGTCTCTGTGTTTCCATCAGCAGGCCAGAGTAAAATCGAGTTGCACTTCCAATTAATCAAAACTATAAATGACAGCTTTATAAATCAGTGACACCAATGTTATTGGAAATGTTCTAAAAACTGTCATTCGTAATCCTACAAGATTTGAGGCAACAGAAATCAAGCATATTACAGCTGTATCCATTTTAGTCACAGCAGTTCCAGGTAGCGTTTTCACTGAATGTGCCACGCTCTGCAGTCATTGAAAAAGTGTGGCAGGTTGCGCTTTAATAAGCATGGCCTGGTCATGGTACAGAGACCTCCAGAGCTGAAAGGGTGAATAGTGTTTATAAAGGCATAATATATATTTTGGTGTACAGTGGTCCCTCGCCATTTTGCGGCGCACTTTTCGCGGTCTCACTGCATCATGGATTTTTAAATTGTATTTGGTATCGCGGGGTTTTGCTGTGTATAGGTATTTTTATATATTATTTTAATTATTTTTGTGGTAAAATAAGCACATTCTAGCCTAAAAAAATTGAAAACAATATAAAAAATGTAAAAAATAATAATTAGAACATATTAAAAGAATATTAAATCGAAATAAAATGTGTAGCGTACAGCGCTGGGTGCTGATTGGCTCAGCAACAGTGGCATCAGTCTCCTCTGTCTCCTGTGTATAGCATGCGTTCAGTATCTCACCTTGTCCATTCTCACTGTGCAGTGCATTCATCTCTTCATCATCAGTACTGCATAGCTAACTCATCATCATCATCTTCATCATTTAAGTTGTAGTATATTAGCTGGTGAGTACCCATATAGAACTTTATATGTTGGTAAAATTAGGTTTAAGAGTGTAGAAAGTGTTTAAGAGCATAGGAAGTGTTTATAACAGTGTGGGAAAGGTTTACAAGAGTGTGGGGAGGGTAATAAAATAAATGTGGTTGCTATTTCAAGGATTTTCGCCTATCACAGAGGGGTCTGGAATGTGATAGTCAAGGGACCACTGTACCTGCAATGATAATGTATGGGAGAAAACAGACATACAACTAATTACAGGTAAATATAATCGAGAGCAGTAACAAAGTAACACAGGGAAGAAGCTTGAGCAGTTTGAGTTCTACTGGATGCTGTCCTTCCTGGAAGTTGATATTTTAATCACAGGAACAAACATGATATGCGTCTCTGGGGAGGCTGACCTTGAATACTGAGTATGGATCTCCATGGGCGTAACCCAGAGACACGTCAAACTCCTTCATCTCCTTCAGCACCTGTGAAAGTAACACCAGCAATCTCAGAACTGCTACTGTTACAACCCACAAAGACCAACAAAACAGACAGGGACACAAAACGAACACTTATTGTTTGAAACCTGTTTGACCGAGCTGAGATAAAACAGCTTGTGGTGCTTCAGTACAGCCTGAAGTGATTCTGAGGTGGGGAGGCAGATTGAGTTTCACAGGTGTACCCGCAGGGGATGATATACCGGGAAATGTATGGACATGAGGGCCGTGCACATATATTTGGGAACCTGCTACTGTTGGAAAATACTAAACTGGAGAGGACTCTGGGGAGTTATGGAAGCTTCAGGTATTCACTGTTGTAAAGGACACAGCATGTTGTACCAGCAACAATGGGAAACAGGTGACTCGAGGCTCCTAGATTTATCTCTGTGACTGAGGGTCAGACTAAAGCCATAGCAAGCTGCTTCACTTGCTTTGTTTTTGAGACAAAGTTATCAATAACAATGAGTTAAGTTAATCAATAACTTAACATACATTTTTTACCTTTAAAAGTTCTTACATGTAAAGCCCCTTAAGTGAAAGTTGTGATAGTGGTTCATATATGTTAATAAAACTGAGCTGACTTAATCCCTGTATCTCTTGAGCCTCCAGAGTCTCCTTCACTGGGCTACTTCACATTGCTGTGATGATGTTGGTGCTGCTTTGAGTGTCAATAATGGTATTCTGTTGTTTCTGTTAAACCAGACATGTTCCTGCACTTTTTTTTACATTGTCTGCTAGTTGGCCCTGTAAGAAGAGAGGGTTCAAATTTGTTTTAAAAAAATGCATTCCTATCAGTTTCAATGGCAGTTAAAAAGAGATTAGAGATGTGTTAGATTAATTGACTAAATGATTAAAACATCTTTTATTAATGTGCTATGTCAGTTAACTGTTCCACCTGGACAGTCACCTGCCACCAGCTGAGACCAGCAAGGTGAAACATGGGACAGGTAACATCTGGTAAACTAGCATGGTTTGCCAGTATTTTGATCTAGATTTTTTTTTTTTTTTTTAAATGGTTGCATGAAAGCTGTGCTGAAATAAAGTGGGCATGTGGATGCTAACCTTTAATAAATGCAGTGTGTTTTTCTGGGCAATGCAATAAAATGTTGCTCAATTTCAAATGTGTTTTCTTACTTTTAGACTTTGAAAAATGTATTTCTGTTTAATTAGTAGTTAAATTAGTTTTTAGGAACATCCCTACAAGAGACGTCATCATCACTAAAATTAGTACATAAAAGCGAGCGTTTACAATAATGTCCTCTCTATTGCTGAGGAGGACATGTTCAACTAACTCCTAAGTTGAAAACAATTCCTAATGGTTTGGATGAAAATCAAACAGATTTGCTGTCACAATGCATACTATGCACTGATTTCACCTTAAACAGAGTAAGAACAACAGAGTGAACATGCTGTGATTCTCACCGTCTCCGTGGTGATGTCATTGTGGGATCCTGCCAAACGCGTTGCCTTGTCGACCACCAGGATCCCAACCAGAGAGTTGGGCTCCGCCACTGAGATGTTCAGGGTCACATCCTCAGCCGGCCTCGTCATAGTTTTGCTCCAACTCAGGGATACCTGCCAGTCACAGGGAGATCTGTCACTTGTACAAGCGATAACCCAACGGCTCAGGCTCAGACCAACACAAAAAGACCTAAAGTCTGACCCCAAGCTTCACTCTTGAAATACTAAGCCAATGACTATCTAAACTCAAGTGTGCAGGTGTCAATTTTGGAATTTATTAATCTGATAATTAGATCTGAAGGCTTAAGAAGGGTGTCTGTAGTGTGACAACTGGCTCATGAACTGTGTTTTTTTCCCTCCACGTCGCCAGTGTTTGCGGTTCAGGAGTTACACAAAGAAGACCCTCAGAGGATGCTGTCATGCAATATTTTAAAGAATTCAATGTTTGTTCTTTATTTTGTGTTTTCTGTTTTTTCCACTTTGATAACATCATACTCACAGTACCTGGAATCGTGATGCCAGGTTGACCAAGATTCTATTTTGGTCTTTTTGTTCAATACAGAAAAACATTTACAAACAACTGAAATAATGAATCACCTTGTTTTGTAGAACTGGGGTGATGGGCACATCAATCGCATCATTGACAATCTCTCCAGTGGGATGAACACAGTAGACAATGATACAGGCCAGAGGAGCCCAGGACACTTCTGGGACCAGAGTCAGATTAGCAGCATGAATGCCTGTCCCAGCAGAAACCACTTGACCCCTGGATTTCACCTTAACACACAGAATACAGACGTAAGACCATTTGAAGTTGATTCTTGGATAGATGAGTATCTATTATGTTTCCAAGCTGTTTCTAGTCAGGGGCATCATATTCTTTTTTTACTAACTGTTCTCAAATATTACTTTATTATTTGTGTTTAATGCTAATTTTTGTATTTAAATCTGCATTCACTATTTTTTTTTACTAGTAGCACCATACAAATACAAGACAAACTGACATAAAAATATAAAAACAACAAACAAAAAAAAGGAAAAACCAAAAGGGAACAGTCAATAAAGTCACAAAATCATACAATACAAATATTTATTACTTAGTTACTATAAGTATCTCTGGATGATAGAAAAAAATGATAACATTTTCAATTAATTTACTTATAATTTTAATATATAATATAGAATTTTAATTTCATTGGAAATAAAGTTGCATTGTCTGGGTAGATGATAAGTTTCTTACTATGTAGTGAAGGTCAATCATTGGAAAATTCCTCTCAATTTGCAGATGGAGGGGTGAACCAACCTAAAGAGAGGGAAAATGTAAGTGGTTGTATGTGCGTATCGAAAAGAATTTTCTTCTTCAGTAAGATCTTCGTAATTATTGAAGAGGAATTTCAGAAACTTATAAGTAGACACAAGAATGAGAACATTTGACAAGAGGACACAGTAAATTGCATCATGTGACTGTGATGTTTTAACTTAGGTACATCAGCTTCATCTGTAATCCTTCCTCTGAACAGCAATTTGTAGCATGAGAAACTTTTCTTGATTGTTTCCAAGGTTTTTTACAAGTGCCATCATCCAAGGCTAAAAAATGAAGTTAACAACAAAGTGTCAAAAGCTGCAGTTCCTCCACTGACCACTTCAAGCCAACTCTAAAAGTGAGTCAATCATACAGTATACAGAGGGGGTCCTCAGTTTACGACGTCCTCAACCTACAGCTTTTCGTCATTACGTTGGAACTGGTTACGGGCGGGTCCTCGGTTTACAACGTACGGCATTTCATTGTTATGTCAGAATTTATTATGTGAACTAGTTGCGGAGCGGTCGAACACATTGTCACGTGGCGCTATAAGGTGGCTTTGTTAATGTTCGTAGCTTGTACGCCACCTTGGATTGTGCTACATTCGCTAACTTTTTGCCCGTAAATCATACTCTTCTGATGGCAGTGCTTCGAAGAAAAGGAAAGCCATCTCCATGGAAGTTAAATTAGATATAATAAAATGCTTAAGTTCTAAAAACAGTGTAAAATACTCTGTTATGTTCTTGTTAAATGACTCATACACGCATGAATGTTATTGGTATCCATGACTGTTCCGAAGAACTGATAGATATCGTGATGCATGCAACGGCTTTGTTTACATTTTCGCCGGAGTTCTGACTACCGGCAAAAATCGACCTGCGTTGATCCGAAGGATCGGAACTGCGACGTAAGTTGAGGACACCTTGTATAGCCTGTTATAAAAAACAGTTTTGGTCTCTATAGCAAATGTCCTTGTCCATGACAACTATACAGAGACTGAATATTTATGTAGTTCACCAATTTAATTCCTAGTAAGACTTCAAGTTATGCACAATTAAAGGTGAAGTCACTTTGAGAGACAGGTGGATGCCATCGCAGAACAGTCCATAGCCCAGAGGTGTTTGCATGGCCCACTTCAGCTCCACTCCTGCTTCACCTTTCTACTCATTTTTGGATAAATCAGGAGTTGGCTCCACTATACAGCTAATTGCTGTAGCCCACTCTGTCTCTATTGTACCCCCTCTATAAAACAAGCCATTACTAGGTAACATACAATGTATCGCCAGCATAAGAATGTTTCCACTGACACCAGATTTAAAACTGTGCTATACTGTGAAATAAATACATCTACTTGGAACTGATACACCTCATCAGCAGTGTGTGAACTAATTTGTTTTAAGCATAACATTAATTTATACATACAAGTTCCACAGTCTAGCTATGAATCCTCAGGTTTACCTTTGCAGGTCCAAAGGGTTTATGAATCTGCATGTAGGTCTGAAGGGAGGATGTGTATTTTCTGTAGAGCATTAAAGTGTCTTCACTGTCCTCAAAAGAAGCCTAAAAAAAAAAAAAAAAAACAGCACACGAAAATCACATAAATTCTCAGTAGTTCTTCTCTCTGGGTCCTAAATAATGATGCATAACATCTTCTTTGGCATCTGGATCTGACTTAAAAACCTTAGTTTGTTTTTATACAATGTTAATATTTGTCTAATCTTAACACTCTTCTTAATCCTAATGGCTTGGTTAATTATGAAGTTATCATAAACGAAGGAAAGAAAATGGATGAGGTTTTAAAAAGATGATTATAAACCATAATGAAACATTTTAATTAGCTTCTGATTGGCTTCCAGAATCTGTAAATATGGATTTTTGTTCACCTTCTGTGCAGATGACACACCACTTTACATTTCAAATAATCCTATCGATAAAGGGTACTGCATTAAAATGAATACTTCCATGGTTGCATTATTTATGGGGCAGTACAACACAACAATTAAATGCACTTGCACATGCCATTTCTACCAAAAAGAAAAAATATAGACTAGGTAGCATCAAATGTCAATGAAACAGATTTTTGAATCATGTTTACCAATTATTTGGGAGGTTTGTGGAGCTACGTAACTTCATAAGAATTAAATACAAGATAATATCTTTTTAAGAAAAGCTCAATGTGGATCCAAGGAAATATCTGTGTATTAATCATTTACAAATGCATATTTAATTTCATGTTTACCTGGAAGCAAATTTGACATTTTTCTTTTTTGTGTTGCACAGTGAATGAAAGACTTTTGCACTCATGTCAACAATTCACTGGACTCCATAATTAGTACAATCCACAAAGTTCTTTCAAGTGAACTTTCAAGAAAATTTTAAAGTTCCAGACCTGTAAAACAATGATTTTGTTCATGATGTTTTACAGGTAAATAATAAGCTATAAAGAATATGTTTACAAGGATTTACCAGTAACAAAAATTACACCAAAATTCTTGCAATTTTATCCTACATATTTACATTTCAAAGTCTCCATTATATGTAATTTGTGACTTACATCAACGCTGAGTACTTGTGTTTCACTGTTGGTCTCAATGTGGAGTGGTATGATTCCGTCTGGAGGGATAGGAAGCTGCATTTCTTCAGATTTCACTTCTTCTGAATCCATTCCTGAAGGACCTGTATGTAATTCATCAGCCGCTGTTCTTTCCGTTGCCTCCATTGTCCAAACCCATGGTATTTTCTCGTGCTGCATCACTGACACTTGAGCAGTCTTTTGCTGATCTTCAAGTGACAGTGGCTCGCCATTGTATGTAGATATTTTCAGCTACAAAGTTGAAAAAAAACTATTGACAGTATGCTTTTCAAATTGAACAAAACATGTTTTCATAAAGAGCATAGTGTAAAACATATTACGTATGGCTAATATTTTTTTAATACACATTATTGGGGCCTGGTGAGCAGCACATTTGCAACTATAGTCTCGACCCAACTAAAAACAGACATTAAACCGAATAAAGAAATGCATTTTTTTTATTTGAAAAACACGACAAAATTCAAAAAGGAATGTTGCTTTTCTCACCTTGGCAGTGAAAGATAAAGATGGCTTCAATATTCTGGGATACTCTTCAAAGGAAAGTTTATATCGGCTCTTTGCCACTGACACCTTCACTGAACTGTTATGTGTGAGACCTGAAAGACGAGTAGCACTCAAAATAGGGTTGCAACTAAAGGTTACTTTAATTGTTGGTTATTTTCTCAATTATTCGATTAGTTGTTTGGACTGTAAAATGTCTAAAAATGGTCAGTGTTTCTCAAAGCTCAAAAAACTCAAATGTCTTGTTTTCCTTTACAACCTAAAATAGACTCATGTTTACTGTCATAGAGGAGGAATAATAGTAGAAAATATCCATAGTTAAGAAGCTGGAATTAGAAACTTTAGACACTGTTTTCTTTAAACAATTGTTTAAACTAATTTATTGCTTAATCAAAATAGTTGGGGATTCATTAAGTAGAAGCAGTAGTAGAAGTAGTAGTACTAATCAAATAATTGAGTAACTATTGCAGCATCACAGTAATTCACAAGAGTCTAGAATATACAAAATGAGCAATATATAGTTACATTTCAAATGTAGTATGAATGAAATGGTACACCGAATTTCTGGGCATTAACAGGCCTTACGTGTTGTTTCCAAGCTTTGACAATGCCAGACATAACATTCTGGTTACTGAATCCTGTATTTCTGACGTTTCAGTGTTTAATGTAATAAATACATTGAGGCTTAAAAGTACAAGCATTAAACTGTAAAATATAAATCCTGACATATAGAATGTAAATAAATCATCAATCAAAGACAAAATGGCAGTGCTATCACTGACTCAATTTACATATATCCACAAAATAGAGAAATAATTACCTGTTAGATTTTCAGTTACATGTGCCACAATCGTTAGATGCTCCACATGAAATTGGTAGAGGGCGAATTTGTGAGGACTTTGGTTCACTGGATGATAGTCTGGAACATCAAACTCGAAGCCTTCGGTACCATCGATCTAAATAAAAATAAACCTTCAGTCTTTAAGGATGTTTTTCATAATTAGTTAACCTGTTGGATTAATTGATTACTTAGCTTGCATAATTTTATTTCTATTGATTTTAAAAAGGGCTGTACAGTGGCCTGGTGGTTTGTCTTGTAACTACAAGATCTCTGGTTTGTGTCCCGGCCTTCCTGGGATCTTTCTGCCTGGAGTTTGCATGTTCTCCTTGTATATGTGTGGGTTATCTCCAAGTACTCTGTCTTCCTCCCACAATCCAAAAACCCAGTAGGGTTTCAGGTTAATTGGTAACTCTAAATTGTCCGTGAATGCAAGTGTGATTGTTTGTCTCCATATGTAGTCCTGTGATAGAGTGGTGACCTGTCCAGGATGTCCCCTGCCTTCACCCTAAGTCAGCTGGGATAGACTCCAGTCCCCCGCGACCCTAATGAGGATTAAGTGGTGTATACATAATGTATGGGTACATCAGCATATCTTAAATTTCGAGATCTTGTAGCAAGCATATATTTTCTCTTTTCCCTTTATAAATTACTTAATTTTAAAAAAAAGCGCAGCTGACTCGACAGTATAAACATGGTTGTTATAATCTTAATTTTTGCTGTAATCAGACAATAATCACTGTATGCAACAGTCTGCTCCCAAATCACAGCTTTAAACAGAATTACAAACCTCTCTGTCTTCATGGTAAACCTCGTCAATACCATGAACATGATGAATGAAGGTTAGATTCATGTGTCCCTGCACAGGTTTGCCGTACAGATACCTGATGATGAAAACACAATCGGCAATAATTCTCAAGTTCATTCACAAATGAGATCATTAATACACAAACTGGACATAACAACAGTCTCACTTTGCTGTGACGAAGCCCTCCAAAGGATCCTTGCGATAAATCACATCCGGCGCTTGGATCATGACCTCAAACTTTGGCAGAACTGCAATCACACATCCAGCGAATGGACTTGTGTTTATATTGTGTGATAAGGAAGATGTACAAGCGACATTGGTCAACGACAACATACGTACCGTAATGAGCCACATGGAAAGTCTTACTACTGAAGACGCCCTGTAGAATAGACACAAGAGATTAAACCTTTTTACTTTAAGTAACAACATGACCTTTACTCTCTATATACCTTTATTTGCATGAACAAAAAAAGACTCATTCATCGTAACCGCTGTGTAATAAAAAGGAGAGGAATTGCCAGTATGTCTTGGTAGGCTTTTGGCAAAGGTTATTTTATTTATACGGCATGTTTCATTGCACGTAAACTCCACCTGCTTCATATTAGAAAATAAAACATACGTACAGTGGCAAGAAAAAGTATGTGAACCTTGTGGAATTTCTTGGTTTTCTGTATTAATTTGCCATAAAAGGTGATCTGATGCTACTCTAAGTCAAGGATATACTAATAACACAAAAAAAAATCTGATTTTTATTAAACACAATAAAGACATGAAAGTGTCGCCTTGGAATTACTTTTATATACATTGGGGTTATATTTTTGGGGAATAATAAGAAAACTAAGATTTGTTTCTAGGTCAGCAGTCAAAGTGAAGTGGATTAGGGGTGTTATGCCATGTTAAGTCTTTCGTACAAAGATCAGATTTCCTTGAATTTTATCCTTCCATTGAGATGATACTTAGCTATATTTGATCGCTCATCAGAGGCTTATTCAACTACATCAACCTGCAGCCATTATTCACCTGTTATAAATATGTCAGAGGACGAGGAGCATCTCTAAAGCAATTCTCAAGAGACAAAACAAGGACAAACATTTGGGCTAAGTGGCAGAACAGAAGTGTGTATGTAAGGAGACCAACAGGAGAGAAACTGGTACCACAGTGGATCAAATAGAGTAAATTATGCTGCTGAGATAATTCAAGTCTTGGACAGGTTTTATACCTGCAGCAAGCTGACACTGTTCTAGTCATTGAGAGGCAGCACTCCATTCCACAGAGACACACTTTACCCCAGGGGTGGGCAATTAATTTTCATACGGGGCCACATGAGAAACTTTGACGGTTGTTAAGGGCCGGACCAGTACACTTAAAAGCTCTGCTCAATATATATCTCAATAAAAACAGTAAATGAAACAATACAATGATATAATGAAAATGTGGAACACAGAACACAACTATTTAATGAAAGATTTTGTTTTTTCATTCAAACTATGATTGCTGCCTATTGAGTTGTAGATATTTACTATCATAAAGACATACTTAAAACGTGAAACTGATTTTCCAAGTGCTTTAATTACTTTTCAGCAGTCACTGTTTTTACAAGCGAAGTAAGTAAGCCATCACTCAGAATTTATTCTACAACAATATGACCATCAGCTGGCAGAGATTTGAAACTTGCCTTATCATGTCAGTTTTTGTTCATCATGAACGCTATGAGGTAACTGCTACAGCTTATCTGGACTAACAGCTGCTGGATGTACAATAACATTGCAAACATCTTGTACCATTATAGTGTTGTCAGTTTTTCTAAATCTACATTAAGATGACTGTGAAGCATAAAGAAAGACAACAGCTCCCCACTACACTTACAGCAATGTTCAATATATCTCAATAAAAACAGTAAATGTAAAAATACAATGACGTACAATGCCCAACTCTTGAATCTCTGCTCTCAGATCCCAAACTCGTTTAAGCACCTTGCCCAGGCTGATCCATCTGACATCTGTCTGGTAACCAAGGTAACCATGTTCACTATCATCTCCTCCAAAAAGACAACAAACTGTAATTCAATGCTCTTGCCCTGATGAAGTTAACTACTTTAGCTACAACATCAGTCACGTGGTTGATTTTTAGCACTGACTTACACAGCACCTCCTGATGTATAATACAATGCAAAAATATCAGTTTCTGTTCTGGGTTTATTTCAGTCACTTTATCTTGCATCCGTTTCAAAAGTCCAACATTTTTCCCTGTCAAATTTGGACAGCCATCAGTTGTAACACCAACCAAATTCTTCCATTTTAGTCCCAGCTTGTTCATGCATGTATTTACCTCAGTGAACCGTCGTGGTTCCCTTCATCGTATGCACAGCTGTCAGCTCCTCCGTCATCTCAAAGGTTTTTTGTTAGTCCACGTACAAAGATGAGTAACTGGGCTGTGTCACGGACATCACAGCTCTCGTCCAGAGCCAAGGAGAAAACGTCAAAATTGTCCACTTCGTTGTGCAGCTGAAGCTCCAGATTTTCGGCGCTGCTCTCCACCCGCCTCGTTACGGTTCGCCTCCAAGGGGTCACATTAACGAACGCTCCTTTCTTCTCCGGACATATAAACGCTGCAGAGTCCACCAGACATTGTTTTATAAACTCTCCATCAGGGAATGGCTTACTGTTTTTGCCGATTTTGCAGGATATTAGAAAACTCGTCTTGACTGCTGCATCCCTTGATGTGAGCTTTGGTAAAAAAATAAAATAAAATCCTTGCTGCTTTAGCAGTTTAGCTAGCAAACCTTCAGATATCCTCCCCGCTCTGCATCAGTCAAATGTTTGTACTTCATGTTTGGTCTCGTAATGTCGATTCAGATTATCATCCTTGAGCACCGCGATCTGTTCTCCACAAACTAGCCCACAGCTTCACCTCTGACTTCAGTGAAGAAATACTTGGAAGTACATGTCTTGTTAAAAACTGCATTCGGAATCAATCTTTCTTTTTTGCCGTTAGCTGACCAACAAACCAATCAGCATAAACCTTATACCAAGTATGGAAAGCACGCGCGAAAAAACGTTAACTTAGCAGATCTTTCAAAATAAAAGCAGTGCAGGCGTATTGCTTGCATGTATTGCGATGATATATATTTGCATTGACTTTTAATATTTTCCAGTGACCTCGTACGGGCCAGTCAGGGTCATCCGGCGGGCCGGATGTGGCTGCGGGCCGTAGGATGCCCAGGTCTTTACCCTATGGATTGGAACTTGGTGGAGAAGGACTGCAGCAGGATAATGAACGCAAACACACCTCAAAGCTAAAAAGGCCAAGAAAAGCTGACTGCCATGAACTTTATTCCACAGTCACCTAAACTGAAAACATTTTTAAAGTACTTGGAAGCTAACAATGCTAAATGTGGAGTCATTTTTCACAGATTCAACATTTCACTCAAACTGTTGTACTGATATTATTATTTGGGGAGAAAGATGTATGAAGAAGTATCTTCACTTGCGCTCTGACACTTTTGGACCATATTGTACAAGTACATTTCAGCAGTAAATACACTTTGAAGGAATTGTAACTAACACTGAAAATAGAGAAAACATTGCAGATTAATGTTGCAGATATGCTGACACTGAATATATCAATATATATCAGTAATATGTTCTGCCAATATGCTTTGACACTAGCAGCTTTCTGTGACTTTAGATATATATCCTTTATTTACATTTAATCTTATCTTAAATAGCATGTTTTTGCTCCCATAGCAAAGATGGGAGTCTGAACCTGAACCCAGTGCGATTTGCAAGCCTGTCATCCACCCCAACCTCTTCCCGTTGACTTGTTAAACAGAACTTCTAAACAAGTAAATGTATTTGGGAACAATTTGATTGTAAATGAACATGAATTCTAGGAGACAAGGTAGAAATAAGGAGTGTGTCACTCCTAATTTTAGGACTCCTCAGTTTCACAAAGCATTTTAGCGCTAAAACTATCTCCTCTGTCTGAGAGAAGTTAAGGGTTGTCCAGAAGACACTAGAACGAAGAAGACCTACATGAGCATTGATATTATGAAACAAACCTCAAAGTACAATTTCAGATGCTTTGTGTAACTGCTGTCATACTTAGATGTAGATATCAAACTCTGTTAATGGCCCACATTATGTACTTTACTTTTAACAACACGAAAAACACCTTTATCTTAATATGGAATTTAATTCTGTGTTCTGTTGTAATATTTAAAAAATCTTGGAAAAGAGGCAAGAATATCCCACAACATATGTATCTGAATTATCTTCGTAAGAATTCACCCCAGAGTTCAAACAGTCCTTTGTAAGGCACACACTGGGTGGACTTTGTAAGGCGTAGCAGACTTACTTGGCCTGTAGCGGTGATGCTCCAGACACCCAGAGGAGGGTTGTCAGAAAGATCAAACTCTTTGGAGATGACACCAAGGACGCTATCTGCAGCCAGCCACTGCCTGATCAGGTATCCCCGCGGATTCTGGATCAGGGTGGATATGGATGGAGAAACAAATGAACGGATTGTTTAAACTTTGATCAGTTTGTGGTTTTAAAAAAGATTGTACAATAATATTATAATGCTGTGCCAGCTAGAGCTTGATTCAGGCAACAGTCCTTAACATACCCTTCAAGGAGTGATTCAAACAGGGAAAAAAGTATATTTAACTATTTACTTAATTCTGTGAATACACTGTAATTTTCTTCCTTTCTGACACCAAACAATCACTACTTTCGTCTTAGAAAAAAAGAAGCCATGAGACATGAGATCATCTCACAACCCAATGGACATGTAACTGACTTTGCTAATGTCACTAGCGTTCCAAGATACAGGCTCATCACTAGCATACTTTGGCTAGTTTCAAGCACCCCTGGGCTAGTCTTAGCATCTTAGGGCCAGTTGCAAGTATTCCCCAGAATAGTTGCTAGCATCCCAAGGCTACTGTCATTAGCATTCCTTGACTAGTTACTACCATATTTAGGCTAGTCATTAACATCTGTAAGGGAAATGCAAAAATGCATGTGAAGCAAGGTGTCTGAAAGGTGTTAAGACACTTCTTGAATTTTGATTCATAATGATGAGGTTTGTTCATTGTCAAACTGACATGTAAAGAGGCAGCATGTCTGAATTGCCTGTTTTGAATGTTTAATCATATCAAATGTGCATATACAGTATATGAACAGCGAGGTCGGACTCACTCTGATGGTTACATCCATTGGGCTGATGTGAGGCCTCCCGTCAGGATTAATGGACACCACTCTGATCTTCACCGCCTGCCCAGGCAGGTAGTTCAGTTTGTCTGTTTGGATGAAGATGGAGAAGCCTTTGAGGTCGAACTGCAGCCGGGTGGCGTCTGAAAAAACTTGGACATTCCCAACGTGACCTTCGACCTCCAGTGTGAAGGAACGTTTGTAGCCGGACTCATCCTCATAGATCTGCAGGGCACAACATGGAGAACGATGAGGAATTTTATTTAACATTTGAATGACAAACTTTTGTAGCCATAAAAGATAAATAAAGTGTGACTATTCTCTCAACAATGTAAACCTGAGGTACAAGGAATCTGTTTAAAGCTTCTCAGGTGTCTGAAAACTAAACCACGGTGCACTGAAAGCTGGGCTGTGGTCCAGATGAGAGATTTAACTGTGAATCTGCTCAACATCTGTCTGAATTGTACCCAGTCGTATCAGTTTGTGCTCAGCAGTATCAGTTTACACTCCTTCCCTGCCTTGCTTTGAAAACAGACAACTGGAATTTGCTCTGGTTTCATTTAGCAAGAAAGGCTTAACCACTGAGAGAGGACAATTTAACCAACAATACACACACAAAAGGGCAACTTTTTTTTTTTTTTAACCAGAAATCACATGTGTAATGTCCCTAGGGTTATGAAATTGTCAAAAGTCTTTGTCGCAACTAAACGTGATGGCAAATTAACAGCCATACTTACAGGAGGGAAAGTCAGCAGTTTGGTCATACCTTTAAAAAGAGAAATTGACAGTGATATTAAGCCTGTAATTAGAAGACAATCAATCAGTTGCTTTGTTGATGTCCAACAGATGATGTACCTCCTTCAACTGTAGAAGAATTTGAGGCCAGAGTCTGGTTGCCACGAACAATGCGAGCAGACACGTAGACGTCTCCGTCGATCAGGACGGTGACTGATACTGACATTGGGACCCCAGATCGGAGGACTCTGGGAGACAGCACCAGGTAGGAGGGCCGGCGATCAGGCCTGACAAACACAAACCAGTATGAAGAACATAGAGTCAAGCCAAATAGACTGGAGAGGAAAATTTGATCAAAATTCTTCACACTCAGACCTTCACTGAAACTACTTTGTTAGAAATCAAATCAAATTGATTTTTTCATAGCATTGAAATTAATATATGTCTATTAATCAGCAACAAGAACAATGTTGTACCTATGTGTTCAATATTTCTGACATAAAATCTTTTTTTATTATTTTTATTAAATGAATAAATTGTGTAAAGTATATTAATGGTGCAATAAATTTCTTCCTGTATTGTAGTGGATTTTTTGGAAATAATTTTTATCCATTTGAAAATTACCTTTATTTTATAGTACAATGTATTCTCGTATGACGCATTAATTTCATGTCACTTCATTATTAATGTTACTTTTCATGACAGTGGCGTTGCCATCTGTCATCAGGCTGTCAATTTTCAGTCAATCACAAATAAAAAGTGACTTTATGATATAAAAAGTCATGAACAGTTTTAATAAATCTATTTACAAAACTTTATTTTTTTAATAAAATAATTTTTCATAATTATGTTTTAATACTGTATTTTTTTTAAAAATTGTGCCTCTGACAGGTGCTCAAAACTGACAGCAGAAATAAATATAAAAAATTAACTAGGTTAGTAATAAAAAATACATATATCATTAGATAATTTTGACATATATACTCATTTCATTAACATTTTTTGTCAAATATATCAATTAATCACATTGTGGAATTATCTAAAAAAAAATTGCTAGTTCTACTCCCTGTTTTATGTTACAATATTTTGTTTTGTTTTTCCAAGTTCACCTTTCTGTCAATCACAAATAGAAAGTGACTTTATGAAATGAAATATTTCTCTATTTCTCTAATTAAGTACATTTTTAAAATTTCCTGTTTATTTTTTTTTTAAAAATCACGCTACCATGAAAGCCTGAAAGTGACAGTGAATAATCACATGAATAATCAAATTAATGACAAATTCAAATTAATATTTAATTTTTAAAAAATGTATATATATTTTCAAATTACTTCATTTTTTAAAAAATTCCATATTCGTTCATTTATTTTGTATCCACTAAGTTTTTACCTTAACTTGAATTGATTCATAAGCAAAAGAAAAGAAAGCACAAAGAAGAACTGAAGAAAACTGATGGAGGTCGGTTTGAAAAGAAGCAACGTTTGATTTGCTAAACTTTGTCAACATGAGGTTTCACTTCCTGAAACAGATTTTACATTATAAATGAGCAGATGAGCCCTTTAAACTGTCCAGGTGAGGCTCGACCTGTACACTCACATGTCTGTAGTGTTCTGGGAGACGGTGAGAACGACGAGGCCGAAGAGTCCCCACAGCTGGAGACGCTCCATTTTCATGAATAAACGTCGCTCCACTGGGCTTCACTCAGAGCTGGAAGCAGGTGATGTCAGCAGCTGCCTTCATACCTGCAGATACTGACCACACCCTCCTCCTCATACAGTATCACCTGTTGGACTGAACCAGTGTCAGTTTACCTGAATCCCCCACAGGGAGGTTCCATTTCTGGGTGTCTCTGCTCTGATTCAGATTCTTTACTTCAGTGTATGTGTACAGATAAAAACAGGACAATGTAGTGAAGCACTAAATGTAAAAGTACTCAGTGTTGTATTTATAAATACATTAATGTGTAAAGCAGTCTTTTTATTGTTGGAGGTTATTTTTGACAAGTTACTGTGGGATTGTAACTGATGAATATTTACATTCTGATTCTGATTAATCAATTAATTGTTTGACTTGTGAACATTCAGAAAATCTTAAAAAGAAAATCTCATCTCATAAACTATTTGTGTACAGCTGGCTAAATTCAACCCTTTTCTAAACATTGCAATAGAAAAGGGATTTTTACCCTTTTTTCAAAGTAAAAAAAATCTATTCACATGCTGCCTTTATATTTTTACTCATTGTCAGTAAACTAAAACAAGAAACTTCTAGCTGACTTATTAATGTTGATGAATAGCGGTTTTTAAAATCATTTTGTTTTTCCAATAACACAAGTGTATCAGAGCCGCAGTAAAACACAATCCGGGAGAAATTCAAGATGTCATGTTTGCAAAGTTAGGCAGAAAATATAATAAAACTAATTTTGAAGTTATCTCTGTTTTATTTCAGCTGGTTTGCGATTTTTTTGAGCTACAGGTTTAGCTTGCAGTCTTGCTAACATCAAAGTTAGCCTGTAAATGACCACTGTAGCTAGCTCCGGCTATTAGTGCATATTTGCTAGTTGTTAGTAAGCTAGCCTTCTTACGTTAAGATAAAAATAATAAAGTATTATCTTAACTTATTATAAAATAATAACATAAGATAACATTAATAAACTGCTATCTTAACATAAGAACGCTAGCTTGCTAACAGCTAGAAAATGTGTACTAATTGTCATAGCTAGCTACTGTAATACAGGCTAACTTTGCCATTAGCTAATGGACATTTTAATACATTTTTCTCATCCAAACAATGAATGTTTTAAGGTTGTTTCCTCCAAAAATACATCTTATATTACATCCCAAATTAACTTGTATTTTTAATGGTTTGTTCCAGGGCCGTGCAGAGACCTTAAAAGGGGGCACATGGAGCACGAATTTGAAACACCATACAGAAACATACCTTACAATATAACTGGCTGAATTGTAGGAACCCATATTCATGAAGAATGTAGCATGGAAGGAGTGGTGCAATAGCTAAGTCTCTGGACCACTGATCAGAAGGTCAGTGGTTCAAACCCTGATGTGGCCACCATGGGGGCCCTTGGGCAATGCTGACATATTGTTATTTTGAAGTTGAATTTAGATCACCATTAAACACTGGACTGTTTAACTGTGGCTACTCTTCCTGGAGTCCTTGCTTTTAAACTTAATACCTTTTCAAGACATTTACTGTATAGCCACGGATTTGCTCCATGGTGCTGATTCATAATCTGCCCACACACCTCTCATCAGTTATAGCCGCTAGTTAACCACACAACGTGCTGAGAGGATAAAGTCTGCCAGGCGTCTTTTTGTTTCTGTATGTTTCTGTTGTCATGGGCAAAGCGCATCAGAGTGATGTATGATTTTTCTGTCAGTGAGTTGCAGTGTGTTTCCTGTCTTTCTAGAGGCAATGAGGCATAGGTTATGTTATTTCACTGAAATTATGTACATGCATTTTCACATAATTTTGGACAATTGCAGTATAAATACAATAACAATAATAATTAGAAGAATTTGAATTGTGATTTTCTCAACCTCTCATTTAATGATATCAGTACTTGTTTATAACATTTGTATATATAGACAAATTAAATATAATATGCATAAATATAAAATATATAACTTTTATAACCTTGCTGTCTTACGCAAAGTGGATAGTCAAACTGAATAAAAGTACAAATACACAAATGCATTTAAATACATTTCTATATCATTTAATTATTTTTTAAAACTTTATTATTAGCACTACGAATAATAAAGGGCAGATTATGACTCAGCACCATGGACCAAATCCGTGGCTATACAGTATGTCTTGAAAAGGTATGATGTTCAAAAGCAAGAACTCCAGGAAGAGCAGCCACAGTTAAACAGTCCAGTGTCTAATGGTGATCTAAATTCAACTTCAAAATAATAATTTGTCACAAATACACTACATCACAGATTGGGGTTTGGTCCAGCGACCTTCTGATCAGCAGTCCTGAGACTTAACCACTGCACCACTCCTGCACCTTGTATTGTGAGGTATGTTTCTGTATGGTGTTTCAAATTCTTGCTCCATGTGGCCCCTTTTATCTTTGAGCACCTGCCCCTCCAAAGGTCTCTGCACGGTCCTGCATTTCAGTAAAAATTAACGTTGAAGCAAATCACAGACTGCAGTTGTCTATGTAACAATTAACGTAATGGGATTCGATCTATCGATCTTCGTGTTTAAAGCGCGCAGACTTAACCACTCAACCACCAAGGAAAGATGACTCTATGAAAGGCAGAAAGTGTATGTACAAGCGATGACGTCAGTCTGTTTCTCATGCGATTCACGTTTCCAAAGACGTTTCATTCTCTCAATAACAGAACATTATCATCCATTAAACAGTTTGTATTTACGGTTTTCTCTGTACAATAACATCACCAGGCCGCCAGGATCTAGCAGCAGAAAATGCAAACACCACATGCACAGCTCAACACAACGGGCTGAAACTCACCAAAACCATTGCAGTTCATTTAGGCATTATCTTCATAAATCACCAGCCAAGTGGAGAATAATCTCCACGAACTAAGTCAACTGTTTATTCATGTATTTGGCTCGTACTTTCCTCGCCTCTCTCTGTTTGTCCCTGCTCTGTGCGCCAAGCTAGCGCTGCTTCGGAGAAACTTAAGGGGGAGGAGCCATTAAAGGCCAAGTGTCAATAAGATTTATTGAATGCATACATTTAATAGTTCCGATTAAATTACTGTCAAACAATAGTTTGAACAGACTTTCAACTGATCAAATGTACGTATTTTAACCAAAAAAAACTGTACCCGTGCATTTCAACGAACACTTCTAAATGGATCAATATGTGCAATAGCCATGAAATCTTATTTAAATGTGGCTTACATCAAGGTGCAGGAAGCTGTTTTGGGTGGATAATGCTGTTTCATTATGGAGAGAGGCTTAAACCTGCGCCTTCAGTTCGTATTTTAAATCAGCACTTTCCACAAGGTGGAATCTGCAGCTGGTTGTGTCTTATCAGGCTCATATAGCAGTTATTGTTGTATGTGTTGGAAAAGTTTCTGCAGCAAAACCTTCTTGAAGGGGCTCATAGTTGCGCTGTTTGGGTCACTGCTGAACCTGCTGTTAAGTTCAGTGAGGACAGCTGTGGAAGGATGCACCTTGTGATAATCCAACAGACCCTCCCAGATGCAAACTCCACACAAAGAGACTCCAGCCGAGTTTCCAAATCAGGACTTGTTCAAATTCTCACTGTGCTGCTTGGAGTAAAAAGACAGTAAGTCTGAAGTGCGGGTTGTGGAAGATTTGCTCTCTACTGTCGCTGTATCGCACCGCAAAAGAAGTCATCTCAGTAAAGACGAATCGCGAAGCAAATCACAGACTGCAGTTGTTTATATAGAGATGAACGTAGCAGGACTCGATCCGTCGACCTTCGTGCTTCAAGCGCGCAGCTTTAACCACTCAACCACCAAGGAAAGATGGCTCTATGAAAGGCAGAAAGTGTATGTACAAGCGATGACGTCAGTCTGTTTCTCATGCGATTCACGTTTCCAAAGACGTTTCATTCTCTCAATAACAGAACATTATCATCCATTAAACAGTTTGTATTTACGGTTTTCTCTGTACAATAACATCACCAGGCCGCCAGGATCTAGCAGCAGAAAATGCAAACACCACATGCACAGCTCAACACAACGGGCTGAAACTCACCAAAACCATTGCAGTTCATTTAGGCATTATCTTCATAAATCACCAGCCAAGTGGAGAATAATCTCCACGAACTAAGTCAACTGTTTATTCATGTATTTGGCTCGTACTTTCCTCGCCTCTCTCTCTGTTTGTCCCTGCTCTGTGCGCCAAGCTAGCGCTGCTTCGGAGAAACTTAAGGGGGAGGAGCCATTAAAGGCCAAGTGTCAGTAAGATTTATTGACTGCATACATTTAATAGTTCCGATTAAATTACTGTCAAACAATAGTTTGAACAGACTTTCAACTGATCAAATGTACGTATTTTAACCAAAAAAAACTGTACCCGTGCATTTCAACGAACACTTCTAAATGGATCAATATGTGCAATAGCCATGAAATCTTATTTAAATGTGGCTTACATCAAGGTGCAGGAAGCTGTTTTGGGTGGATAATGCTGTTTCATTATGGAGAGAGGCTTAAACCTGCGCCTTCAGTTCGTATTTTAAATCAGCACTTTCCACAAGGTGGAATCTGCAGCTGGTTGTGTCTTATCAGGCTCATATAGCAGTTATTGTTGTATGTGTTGGAAAAGTTTCTGCAGCAAAACCTTCTTGAAGGGGCTCATAGTTGCGCTGTTTGGGTCACTGCTGAACCTGCTGTTAAGTTCAGTGAGGACAGCTGTGGAAGGATGCACCTTGTGATAATCCAACAGACCCTCCCAGATGCAAACTCCACACAAAGAGACTCCAGCCGAGTTTCCAAATCAGGACTTGTTCAAATTCTCACTGTGCTGCTTGGAGTAAAAAGACAGTAAGTCTGAAGTGCGGGTTGTGGAAGATTTGCTCTCTACTGTCGCTGTATCGCACCGCAACAGAAGTCATCTCAGTAAAGACGAATCGCGAAGCAAATCACAGACTGCAGTTGTTTATATAGAGATGAACGTAGCAGGACTCGATCCGTCGACCTTCGTGCTTCAAGCGCGCAGCTTTAACCACTCAACCACCAAGGAAAGATGGCTCTATGAAAGGCAGAAAGTGTATGTACAAGCGATGACGTCAGTCTGTTTCTCATGCGATTCACGTTTCCAAAGACGTTTCATTCTCTCAATAACAGAACATTATCATCCATTAAACAGTTTGTATTTACGGTTTTCTCTGTACAATAACATCACCAGGCCGCCAGGATCTAGCAGCAGAAAATGCAAACACCACATGCACAGCTCAACACAACGGGCTGAAACTCACCAAAACCATTGCAGTTCATTTAGGCATTATCTTCATAAGTCACCAGCCAAGTGGAGAATAATCTCCACGAACTAAGTCAACTGTTTATTCATGTATTTGGCTCGTACTTTCCTCGCCTCTCTCTCTGTTTGTCCCTGCTCTGTGCGCCAAGCTAGCGCTGCTTCGGAGAAACTTAAGGGGGAGGAGCCATTAAAGGCCAAGTGTCAGTAAGATTTATTGACTGCATACATTTAATAGTTCCGATTAAATTACTGTCAAACAATAGTTTGAACAGACTTTCAACTGATCAAATGTACGTATTTTAACCAAAAAAAACTGTACCCGTGCATTTCAACGAACACTTCTAAATGGATCAATATGTGCAATAGCCATGAAATCTTATTTAAATGTGGCTTACATCAAGGTGCAGGAAGCTGTTTTGGGTGGATAATGCTGTTTCATTATGGAGAGAGGCTTAAACCTGCGCCTTCAGTTCGTATTTTAAATCAGCACTTTCCACAAGGTGGAATCTGCAGCTGGTTGTGTCTTATCAGGCTCATATAGCAGTTATTGTTGTATGTGTTGGAAAAGTTTCTGCAGCAAAACCTTCTTGAAGGGGCTCATAGTTGCGCTGTTTGGGTCACTGCTGAACCTGCTGTTAAGTTCAGTGAGGACAGCTGTGGAAGGATGCACCTTGTGATAATCCAACAGACCCTCCCAGATGCAAACTCCACACAAAGAGACTCCAGCCGAGTTTCCAAATCAGGACTTGTTCAAATTCTCACTGTGCTGCTTGGAGTAAAAAGACAGTAAGTCTGAAGTGCGGGTTGTGGAAGATTTGCTCTCTACTGTCGCTGTATCGCACCGCAACAGAAGTCATCTCAGTAAAGACGAATCGCGAAGCAAATCACAGACTGCAGTTGTTTATATAGAGATGAACGTAGCAGGACTCGATCCGTCGACCTTCGTGCTTCAAGCGCGCAGCTTTAACCACTCAACCACCAAGGAAAGATGGCTCTATGAAAGGCAGAAAGTGTATGTACAAGCGATGACGTCAGTCTGTTTCTCATGCGATTCACGTTTCCAAAGACGTTTCATTCTCTCAATAACAGAACATTATCATCCATTAAACAGTTTGTATTTACGGTTTTCTCTGTACAATAACATCACCAGGCCGCCAGGATCTAGCAGCAGAAAATGCAAACACCACATGCACAGCTCAACACAACGGGCTGAAACTCACCAAAACCATTGCAGTTCATTTAGGCATTATCTTCATAAATCACCAGCCAAGTGGAGAATAATCTCCACGAACTAAGTCAACTGTTTATTCATGTATTTGGCTCGTACTTTCCTCGCCTCTCTCTCTGTTTGTCCCTGCTCTGTGCGCCAAGCTAGCGCTGCTTCGGAGAAACTTAAGGGGGAGGAGCCATTAAAGGCCAAGTGTCAGTAAGATTTATTGAATGCATACATTTAATAGTTCCGATTAAATTACTGTCAAACAAAAGTTTGAACAGACTTTCAATTGATCAAATGTACGTATTTTTACCAAAAAATTGTACCAGTGCATTTCAATGAACACTTCTAAATGGATCAATATGTGCAATAGCCATGAAATCTTATTTAAATGTGGCTTACATCAAGGTGGAGGAAGCTGTTTTGGGTCAGTCAGACGTCAGTCTGCTTCTCATGCGATTGACGTTTCCAAAGACGAGGGATTTACTTTTGTTCCAGTGAATATTTATTAGCTGTTGGTCGGACTCAGTTTATGATAATCACGAGTGGACTGTTGAAGGCAGCAAAAGCGAAAAAGACTGTGGAAGATGCAGGACGCTGGTCTTCAGCAGCAGGACGGAGCTTTGTCTCCGACGTGGCGGAGCGGAATTGTCAGTCTGTTATCCACCGCCAGTGTCTGAAGTTTACGTGACTGATAAGTGACGAGAGGAGAGCCATAAAAGCGGAGAAGGAGAAGCTGATGTTATATCAGTGATGATCAAGTGTAGAGCTGCAATCGTGTTTTAATGCAGTGCTGCGTTTTAAAAAAGTCCTGACTGATTTGTACTTTGAGCCAGCTCCATTTCAAAAACACTAAATGTTTCCACATAAATAATGATAGAAAAAAAAAATAAAAAAATAAGAGCCGACGCATTGAATTTGATGTTTAGAGCAAGTTTTATTCATACCTCACAGATCCGGCAGAGCCGAATCTGCTACAAAATTAGCTACTAGTGCGACCTGTATTTATAGTCATCTGACCGGAAGTTGGTCTCACTCATGGTGTCCAACCAACTTTTCTGGACATTTTCATGTCTGACATAATGTCCCAGGAAAACCTGATTGCCCCATAGTGTTTTGACTTTTTCTTTGCTTTAGTTTTCGCGTCAGCTGTTGGATTAGTTTCATCTGAAGCTGCCCCATGGAATTGTGGGTAATCGTTTCCTCAGTTGTTTTGTTTTGATATGAGTGTCCAGGTGGATGGAACCTTCGGAGTCCAGAATCAAGATTAAACGTCCTGCAGTACCACTTTCAGCCACATCACTCAGTCAAGGGTCGAATGGCGCTGTTTCTACATCTAAACAATTACTCACCAAATGAATTTCTTATTACCAAGGGGCCAGGGAACATAAAGCTTCCGGGTAAAGTTTCTTACTTACCTTTTTTGTTGTTTTTGGTTCAAGGAATACATTTCCTCCAGACTCTCATTCATCTTTTCACCTGTCAGACTTTACAATCAAGCCTGCTCCCAGTAGCTCAGTTCACCCACCTACAGTCTGTGCAATAAAAATGTACATAATGATGCTGTGCAATTTCATAAGAACGTTGCTGTAAATATTGTATGTTTTTCTTCTAGAAGGAGAAAATACTTATATCTATGCACTGTGTGCTACTCTCCTTTTTATTCTGTTCTATTTGCTGCTGCTGTTACATTGTAAATTTCCCCGCTGTGGGATCAATAAAGGTTTAATCTATCTATTTTCCCCTCTAACACAGTGAACATTCACGTTTTCATTCTCTCAATAACAGAACATTATCATCCATTAAACAGTTTGTATTTACGGTTTTCTCTGTACAATAACATCACCAGGCCGCCAGGATCTAGCAGCAGAAAATGCAAACACCACATGCACAGCTCAACACAACGGGCTGAAACTCACCAAAACCATTGCAGTTCATTTAGGCATTATCTTCATAAGTCACCAGCCAAGTGGAGAATAATCTCCACGAACTAAGTCAACTGTTTATTCATGTATTTGGCTCGTACTTTCCTCGCCTCTCTCTCTGTTTGTCCCTGCTCTGTGCGCCAAGCTAGCGCTGCTTCGTAGAAACTTAAGGGGGAGGAGCCATTAAAGGCCAAGTGTCAGTAAGATTTATTGACTGCATACATTTAATAGTTCCGATTAAATTACTGTCAAACAATAGTTTGAACAGACTTTCAACTGATCAAATGTACGTATTTTAACCAAAAAAAACTGTACCCGTGCATTTCAACGAACACTTCTAAATGGATCAATATGTGCAATAGCCATGAAATCTTATTTAAATGTGGCTTACATCAAGGTGCAGGAAGCTGTTTTGGGTGGATAATGCTGTTTCATTATGGAGAGAGGCTTAAACCTGCGCCTTCAGTTCGTATTTTAAATCAGCACTTTCCACAAGGTGGAATCTGCAGCTGGTTGTGTCTTATCAGGCTCATATAGCAGTTATTGTTGTATGTGTTGGAAAAGTTTCTGCAGCAAAACCTTCTTGAAGGGGCTCATAGTTGCGCTGTTTGGGTCACTGCTGAACCTGCTGTTAAGTTCAGTGAGGACAGCTGTGGAAGGATGCACCTTGTGATAATCCAACAGACCCTCCCAGATGCAAACTCCACACAAAGAGACTCCAGCCGAGTTTCCAAATCAGGACTTGTTCAAATTCTCACTGTGCTGCTTGGAGTAAAAAGACAGTAAGTCTGAAGTGCGGGTTGTGGAAGATTTGCTCTCTACTGTCGCTGTATCGCACCGCAACAGAAGTCATCTCAGTAAAGACGAATCGCGAAGCAAATCACAGACTGCAGTTGTTTATATAGAGATGAACGTAGCAGGACTCGATCCGTCGACCTTCGTGCTTCAAGCGCGCAGCTTTAACCACTCAACCACCAAGGAAAGATGGCTCTATGAAAGGCAGAAAGTGTATGTACAAGCGATGACGTCAGTCTGTTTCTCATGCGATTCACGTTTCCAAAGACGTTTCATTCTCTCAATAACAGAACATTATCATCCATTAAACAGTTTGTATTTACGGTTTTCTCTGTACAATAACATCACCAGGCCGCCAGGATCTAGCAGCAGAAAATGCAAACACCACATGCACAGCTCAACACAACGGGCTGAAACTCACCAAAACCATTGCAGTTCATTTAGGCATTATCTTCATAAATCACCAGCCAAGTGGAGAATAATCTCCACGAACTAAGTCAACTGTTTATTCATGTATTTGGCTCGTACTTTCCTCGCCTCTCTCTCTGTTTGTCCCTGCTCTGTGCGCCAAGCTAGCGCTGCTTCGGAGAAACTTAAGGGGGAGGAGCCATTAAAGGCCAAGTGTCAATAAGATTTATTGAATGCATACATTTAATAGTTCCGATTAAATTACTGTCAAACAATAGTTTGAACAGACTTTCAACTGATCAAATGTACGTATTTTAACCAAAAAAAATTGTACCCGTGCATTTCAACGAACACTTCTAAATGGATCAATATGTGCAATAGCCATGAAATCTTATTTAAATGTGGCTTACATCAAGGTGCAGGAAGCTGTTTTGGGTGGATAATGCTGTTTCATTATGGAGAGAGGCTTAAACCTGCGCCTTCAGTTCGTATTTTAAATCAGCACTTTCCACAAGGTGGAATCTGCAGCTGGTTGTGTCTTATCAGGCTCATATAGCAGTTATTGTTGTATGTGTTGGAAAAGTTTCTGCAGCAAAACCTTCTTGAAGGGGGCTCATAGTTGCGCTGTTTGGGTCACTGCTGAACCTGCTGTTAAGTTCAGTGAGGACAGCTGTGGAAGGATGCACCTTGTGATAATCCAACAGACCCTCCCAGATGCAAACTCCACACAAAGAGACTCCAGCCGAGTTTCCAAATCAGGACTTGTTCAAATTCTCACTGTGCTGCTTGGAGTAAAAAGACAGTAAGTCTGAAGTGCGGGTTGTGGAAGATTTGCTCTCTACTGTCGCTGTATCGCACCGCAACAGAAGTCATCTCAGTAAAGACGAATCGCGAAGCAAATCACAGACTGCAGTTGTTTATATAGAGATGAACGTAGCAGGACTCGATCCGTCGACCTTCGTGCTTCAAGCGCGCAGCTTTAACCACTCAACCACCAAGGAAAGATGGCTCTATGAAAGGCAGAAAGTGTATGTACAAGCGATGACGTCAGTCTGTTTCTCATGCGATTCACGTTTCCAAAGACGTTTCATTCTCTCAATAACAGAACATTATCATCCATTAAACAGTTTGTATTTACGGTTTTCTCTGTACAATAACATCACCAGGCCGCCAGGATCTAGCAGCAGAAAATGCAAACACCACATGCACAGCTCAACACAACGGGCTGAAACTCACCAAAACCATTGCAGTTCATTTAGGCATTATCTTCATAAATCACCAGCCAAGTGGAGAATAATCTCCACGAACTAAGTCAACTGTTTATTCATGTATTTGGCTCGTACTTTCCTCGCCTCTCTCTCTGTTTGTCCCTGCTCTGTGCGCCAAGCTAGCGCTGCTTCGGAGAAACTTAAGGGGGAGGAGCCATTAAAGGCCAAGTGTCAATAAGATTTATTGAATGCATACATTTAATAGTTCCGATTAAATTACTGTCAAACAAAAGTTTGAACAGACTTTCAATTGATCAAATGTACGTATTTTTACCAAAAAATTGTACCAGTGCATTTCAATGAACACTTCTAAATGGATCAATATGTGCAATAGCCATGAAATCTTATTTAAATGTGGCTTACATCAAGGTGGAGGAAGCTGTTTTGGGTCAGTCAGACGTCAGTCTGCTTCTCATGCGATTGACGTTTCCAAAGACGAGGGATTTACTTTTGTTCCAGTGAATATTTATTAGCTGTTGGTCGGACTCAGTTTATGATAATCACGAGTGGACTGTTGAAGGCAGCAAAAGCGAAAAAGACTGTGGAAGATGCAGGACGCTGGTCTTCAGCAGCAGGACGGAGCTTTGTCTCCGACGTGGCGGAGCGGAATTGTCAGTCTGTTATCCACCGCCAGTGTCTGAAGTTTACGTGACTGATAAGTGACGAGAGGAGAGCCATAAAAGCGGAGAAGGAGAAGCTGATGTTATATCAGTGATGATCAAGTGTAGAGCTGCAATCGTGTTTTAATGCAGTGCTGCGTTTTAAAAAAGTCCTGACTGATTTGTACTTTGAGCCAGCTCCATTTCAGAAACACTAAATGTTTCCACATAAATAATGATAGAAAAAAAAAATAAAAAAATAAGAGCCGACGCATTGAATTTGATGTTTAAAGCAAGTTTTATTCATACCTCACAGATCCGGCAGAGCCGAATCTGCTACAAAATTAGCTACTAGTGCGACCTGTATTTATAGTCATCTGACCGGAAGATGGTCTCACTCATGGTGTCCAACCAACTTTTCTGGACATTTTCATGTCTGACATAATGTCCCAGGAAAACCTGATTGCCCCATAGTGTTTTGACTTTTTCTTTGCTTTAGTTTTCGCGTCAGCTGTTGGATTAGTTTCATCTGAAGCTGCCCCATGGAATTGTGGGTAATCGTTTCCTCAGTTGTTTTGTTTTGATATGAGTGTCCAGGTGGATGGAACCTTCGGAGTCCAGAATCAAGATTAAACGTCCTGCAGTACCACTTTCAGCCACATCACTCAGTCAAGGGTCGAATGGCGCTGTTTCTACATCTAAACAATTACTCACCAAATGAATTTCTTATTACCAAGGGGCCAGGGAACATAAAGCTTCCGGGTAAAGTTTCTTACTTACCTTTTTTGTTGTTTTTGGTTCAAGGAATACATTTCCTCCAGACTCTCATTCATCTTTTCACCTGTCAGACTTTACAATCAAGCCTGCTCCCAGTAGCTCAGTTCACCCACCTACAGTCTGTGCAATAAAAATTTACATAATGATGCTGTGCAATTTCATAAGAACGTTGCTGTAAATATTGTATGTTTTTCTTCTAGAAGGAGAAAATACTTATATCTATGCACTGTGTGCTACTCTCCTTTTTATTCTGTTCTATTTGCTGCTGCTGTTACATTGTAAATTTCCCCGCTGTGGGATCAATAAAGGTTTAATCTATCTATTTTCCCCTCTAACACAGTGAACATTCACGTTTTCATTCTCTCAATAACAGAACATTATCATCCATTAAACAGTTTGTATTTACGGTTTTCTCTGTACAATAACATCACCAGGCCGCCAGGATCTAGCAGCAGAAAATGCAAACACCACATGCACAGCTCAACACAACGGGCTGAAACTCACCAAAACCATTGCAGTTCATTTAGGCATTATCTTCATAAGTCACCAGCCAAGTGGAGAATAATCTCCACGAACTAAGTCAACTGTTTATTCATGTATTTGGCTCGTACTTTCCTCGCCTCTCTCTCTGTTTGTCCCTGCTCTGTGCGCCAAGCTAGCGCTGCTTCGGAGAAACTTAAGGGGGAGGAGCCATTAAAGGCCAAGTGTCAATAAGATTTATTGACTGCATACATTTAATAGTTCCGATTAAATTACTGTCAAACAATAGTTTGAACAGACTTTCAACTGATCAAATGTACGTATTTTAACCAAAAAAAATTGTACCCGTGCATTTCAACGAACACTTCTAAATGGATCAATATGTGCAATAGCCATGAAATCTTATTTAAATGTGGCTTACATCAAGGTGCAGGAAGCTGTTTTGGGTGGATAATGCTGTTTCATTATGGAGAGAGGCTTAAACCTGCGCCTTCAGTTCGTATTTTAAATCAGCACTTTCCACAAGGTGGAATCTGCAGCTGGTTGTGTCTTATCAGGCTCATATAGCAGTTATTGTTGTATGTGTTGGAAAAGTTTCTGCAGCAAAACCTTCTTGAAGGGGCTCATAGTTGCGCTGTTTGGGTCACTGCTGAACCTGCTGTTAAGTTCAGTGAGGACAGCTGAGGAAGGATGCACCTTGTGATAATCCAACAGACCCTCCCAGATGCAAACTCCACACAAAGAGACTCCAGCCGAGTTTCCAAATCAGGACTTGTTCAAATTCTCACTGTGCTGCTTGGAGTAAAAAGACAGTAAGTCTGAAGTGCGGGTTGTGGAAGATTTGCTCTCTACTGTCGCTGTATCGCACCGCAACAGAAGTCATCTCAGTAAAGACGAATCGCGAAGCAAATCACAGACTGCAGTTGTTTATATAGAGATGAACGTAGCAGGACTCGATCCGTCGACCTTCGTGTTTCAAGCGCGCAGCTTTAACCACTCAACCACCAAGGAAAGATGGCTCTATGAAAGGCAGAAAGTGTATGTACAAGCGATGACGTCAGTCTGTTTCTCATGCGATTCACGTTTCCAAAGACGTTTCATTCTCTCAATAACAGAACATTATCATCCATTAAACAGTTTGTATTTACGGTTTTCTCTGTACAATAACATCACCAGGCCGCCAGGATCTAGCAGCAGAAAATGCAAACACCACATGCACAGCTCAACACAACGGGCTGAAACTCACCAAAACCATTGCAGTTCATTTAGGCATTATCTTCATAAATCACCAGCCAAGTGGAGAATAATCTCCACGAACTAAGTCAACTGTTTATTCATGTATTTGGCTCGTACTTTCCTCGCCTCTCTCTCTGTTTGTCCCTGCTCTGTGCGCCAAGCTAGCGCTGCTTCGGAGAAACTTAAGGGGGAGGAGCCATTAAAGGCCAAGTGTCAATAAGATTTATTGAATGCATACATTTAATAGTTCCGATTAAATTACTGTCAAACAATAGTTTGAACAGACTTTCAACTGATCAAATGTACGTATTTTAACCAAAAAAAATTGTACCCGTGCATTTCAACGAACACTTCTAAATGGATCAATATGTGCAATAGCCATGAAATCTTATTTAAATGTGGCTTACATCAAGGTGCAGGAAGCTGTTTTGGGTGGATAATGCTGTTTCATTATGGAGAGAGGCTTAAACCTGCGCCTTCAGTTCGTATTTTAAATCAGCACTTTCCACAAGGTGGAATCTGCAGCTGGTTGTGTCTTATCAGGCTCATATAGCAGTTATTGTTGTATGTGTTGGAAAAGTTTCTGCAGCAAAACCTTCTTGAAGGGGGCTCATAGTTGCGCTGTTTGGGTCACTGCTGAACCTGCTGTTAAGTTCAGTGAGGACAGCTGTGGAAGGATGCACCTTGTGATAATCCAACAGACCCTCCCAGATGCAAACTCCACACAAAGAGACTCCAGCCGAGTTTCCAAATCAGGACTTGTTCAAATTCTCACTGTGCTGCTTGGAGTAAAAAGACAGTAAGTCTGAAGTGCGGGTTGTGGAAGATTTGCTCTCAACTGTCGCTGTATCGCACCGCAACAGAAGTCATCTCAGTAAAGACGAATCGCAAAGCAAATCACAGACTGCAGTTGTTTATATAGAGATGAACGTAGCAGGATTCGATCCGTCGACCTTCGTGCTTCAAGCGCGCAGCTTTAACCACTCAACCACCAAGGAAAGATGGCTCTATGAAAGGCAGAAAGTGTATGTACAAGCGATGACGTCAGTCTGTTTCTCATGCGATTCACGTTTCCAAAGACGTTTCATTCTCTCAATAACAGAACATTATCATCCATTAAACAGTTTGTATTTACGGTTTTCTCTGTACAATAACATCACCAGGCCGCCAGGATCTAGCAGCAGAAAATGCAAACACCACATGCACAGCTCAACACAACGGGCTGAAACTCACCAAAACCATTGCAGTTCATTTAGGCATTATCTTCATAAATCACCAGCCAAGTGGAGAATAATCTCCACGAACTAAGTCAACTGTTTATTCATGTATTTGGCTCGTACTTTCCTCGCCTCTCTCTCTGTTTGTCCCTGCTCTGTGCGCCAAGCTAGCGCTGCTTCGGAGAAACTTAAGGGGGAGGAGCCATTAAAGGCCAAGTGTCAATAAGATTTATTGAATGCATACATTTAATAGTTCCGATTAAATTACTGTCAAACAAAAGTTTGAACAGACCTTCAATTGATCAAATGTACGTATTTTTACCAAAAAATTGTACCAGTGCATTTCAATGAACACTTCTAAATGGATCAATATGTGCAATAGCCATGAAATCTTATTTAAATGTGGCTTACATCAAGGTGGAGGAAGCTGTTTTGGGTCAGTCAGACGTCAGTCTGCTTCTCATGCGATTGACGTTTCCAAAGACGAGGGATTTACTTTTGTTCCAGTGAATATTTATTAGCTGTTGGTCGGACTCAGTTTATGATAATCACGAGTGGACTGTTGAAGGCAGCAAAAGCGAAAAAGACTATGGAAGATGCAGGACGCTGGTCTTCAGCAGCAGGACGGAGCTTTGTCTCCGACGTGGCGGAGCGGAATTGTCAGTCTGTTATCCACCGCCAGTGTCTGAAGTTTACGTGACTGATAAGTGACGAGAGGAGAGCCATAAAAGCGGAGAAGGAGAAGCTGATGTTATATCAGTGATGATCAAGTGTAGAGCTGCAATCGTGTTTTAATGCAGTGCTGCGTTTTAAAAAAGTCCTGACTGATTTGTACTTTGAGCCAGCTCCATTTCAGAAACACTAAATGTTTCCACATAAATAATGATAGAAAAAAAAAATAAAAAAATAAGAGCCGACGCATTGAATTTGATGTTTAAAGCAAGTTTTATTCATACCTCACAGATCCGGCAGAGCCGAATCTGCTACAAAATAAGCTGCTAGTGCGACCTGTATTTATAGTCATCTGACCGGAAGTTGGTCTCACTCATGGTGTCCAACCAACTTTTCTGGACATTTTCATGTCTGACATAATGTCCCAGGAAAACCTGATTGCCCCATAGTGTTTTGACTTTTTCTTTGCTTTAGTTTTCGCGTCAGCTGTTGGATTAGTTTCATCTGAAGCTGCCCCATGGAATTGTGGGTAATCGTTTCCTCAGTTGTTTTGTTTTGATATGAGTGTCCAGGTGGATGGAACCTTCGGAGTCCAGAATCAAGATTAAACGTCCTGCAGTACCACTTTCAGCCACATCACTCAGTCAAGGGTCGAATGGCGCTGTTTCTACATCTAAACAATTACTCACCAAATGAATTTCTTATTACCAAGGGGCCAGGGAACATAAAGCTTCCGGGTAAAGTTTCTTACTTACCTTTTTTGTTGTTTTTGGTTCAAGGAATACATTTCCTCCAGACTCTCATTCATCTTTTCACCTGTCAGACTTTACAATCAAGCCTGCTCCCAGTAGCTCAGTTCACCCACCTACAGTCTGTGCAATAAAAATTTACATAATGATGCTGTGCAATTTCATAAGAACGTTGCTGTAAATATTGTATGTTTTTCTTCTAGAAGGAGAAAATACTTATATCTATGCACTGTGTGCTACTCTCCTTTTTATTCTGTTCTATTTGCTGCTGCTGTTACATTGTAAATTTCCCCGCTGTGGGATCAATAAAGGTTTAATCTATCTATTTTCCCCTCTAACACAGTGAACATTCACGTTTTCATTCTCTCAATAACAGAACATTATCATCCATTAAACAGTTTGTATTTACGGTTTTCTCTGTACAATAACATCACCAGGCCGCCAGGATCTAGCAGCAGAAAATGCAAAACACCACATGCACAGCTCAACACAACGGGCTGAAACTCACCAAAACCATTGCAGTTCATTTAGGCATTATCTTCATAAATCACCAGCCAAGTGGAGAATAATCTCCACGAACTAAGTCAACTGTTTATTCATGTATTTGGCTCGTACTTTCCTCGCCTCTCTCTCTGTTTGTCCCTGCTCTGTGCGCCAAGCTAGCGCTGCTTCGGAGAAACTTAAGGGGGAGGAGCCATTAAAGGCCAAGTACTTTTGTTCCAGTGAATATTTATTAGCTGTTGGTCGGACTCAGTTTATGATAATCACGAGTGGACTGTTGAAGGCAGCAAAAGCGAAAAAGACTGTGGAAGATGCAGGACGCTGGTCTTCAGCAGCAGGACGGAGCTTTGTCTCCGACGTGGCGGAGCGGAATTGTCAGTCTGTTATCCACCGCCAGTGTCTGAAGTTTACGTGACTGATAAGTGACGAGAGGAGAGCCATAAAAGCGGAGAAGGAGAAGCTGATGTTATATCAGTGATGATCAAGTGTAGAGCTGCAATCGTGTTTTAATGCAGTGCTGCGTTTTAAAAAAGTCCTGACTGATTTGTACTTTGAGCCAGCTCCATTTCAAAAACACTAAATGTTTCCACATAAATAATGATAGAAAAAAAAAATAAAAAAATAAGAGCCGACGCATTGAATTTGATGTTTAAAGCAAGCTTTATTCATACCTCACAGATCCGGCAGAGCCGAATCTGCTACAAAATAAGCTGCTAGTGCGACCTGTATTTATAGTCATCTGACCGGAAGTTGGTCTCACTCATGGTGTCCAACCAACTTTTCTGGACATTTTCATGTCTGACATAATGTCCCAGGAAAACCTGATTGCCCCATAGTGTTTTGACTTTTTCTTTGCTTTAGTTTTCGCGTCAGCTGTTGGATTAGTTTCATCTGAAGCTGCCCCATGGAATTGTGGGTAATCGTTTCCTCAGTTGTTTTGTTTTGATATGAGTGTCCAGGTGGATGGAACCTTCGGAGTCCAGAATCAAGATTAAACGTCCTGCAGTACCACTTTCAGCCACATCACTCAGTCAAGGGTCGAATGGCGCTGTTTCTACATCTAAACAATTACTCACCAAATGAATTTCTTATTACCAAGGGGCCAGGGAACATAAAGCTTCCGGGTAAAGTTTCTTACTTACCTTTTTTGTTGTTTTTGGTTCAAGGAATACATTTCCTCCAGACTCTCATTCATCTTTTCACCTGTCAGACTTTACAATCAAGCCTGCTCCCAGTAGCTCAGTTCACCCACCTACAGTCTGTGCAATAAAAATTACATAATGATGCTGTGCAATTTCATAAGAACGTTGCTGTAAATATTGTATGTTTTTCTTCTAGAAGGAGAAAATACTTATATCTATGCACTGTGTGCTACTCTCCTTTTTATTCTGTTCTATTTGCTGCTGCTGTTACATTGTAAATTTCCCCCTGTGGGATCAATAAAGGTTTAATCTATCTATTTTCCCCTCTAACACAGTGAACATTCACGTTTTCATTCTCTCAATAACAGAACATTATCATCCATTAAACAGTTTGTATTTACGGTTTTCTCTGTACAATAACATCACCAGGCCGCCAGGATCTAGCAGCAGAAAATGCAAACACCACATGCACAGCTCAACACAACGGGCTGAAACTCACCAAAACCATTGCAGTTCATTTAGGCATTATCTTCATAAGTCACCACCAAGTGGAGAATAATCTCCACGAACTAAGTCAACTGTTTATTCATGTATTTGGCTCGTACTTTCCTCGCCTCTCTCTCTGTTTGTCCCTGCTCTGTGCGCCAAGCTAGCGCTGCTTCGTAGAAACTTAAGGGGGAGGAGCCATTAAAGGCCAAGTGTCAGTAAGATTTATTGACTGCATACATTTAATAGTTCCGATTAAATTACTGTCAAACAATAGTTTGAACAGACTTTCAACTGATCAAATGTACGTATTTTAACCAAAAAAAACTGTACCCGGCATTTCAACGAACACTTCTAAATGGATCAATATGTGCAATAGCCATGAAATCTTATTTAAATGTGGCTTACATCAAGGTGCAGGAAGCTGTTTTGGGTGGATAATGCTGTTTCATTATGGAGAGAGGCTTAAACCTGCGCCTTCAGTTCGTATTTTAAATCAGCACTTTCCACAAGGTGGAATCTGCAGCTGGTTGTGTCTTATCAGGCTCATATAGCAGTTATTGTTGTATGTGTTGGAAAAGTTTCTGCAGCAAAACCTTCTTGAAGGGGCTCATAGTTCGCTGTTTGGGTCACTGCTGAACCTGCTGTTAAGTTCAGTGAGGACAGCTGTGGAAGGATGCACCTTGTGATAATCCAACAGACCCTCCCAGATGCAAACTCCACACAAAGAGACTCCAGCCGAGTTTCCAAATCAGGACTTGTTCAAATTCTCACTGTGCTGCTTGGAGTAAAAAGACAGTAAGTCTGAAGTGCGGGTTGTGGAAGATTTGCTCTCTACTGTCGCTGTATCGCACCGCAACAGAAGTCATCTCAGTAAAGACGAATCGCGAAGCAAATCACAGACTGCAGTTGTTTATATAGAGATGAACGTAGCAGGACTCGATCGTCGACCTTCGTGCTTCAAGCGCGCAGCTTTAACCACTCAACCACCAAGGAAAGATGGCTCTATGAAAGGCAGAAAGTGTATGTACAAGCGATGACGTCAGTCTGTTTCTCATGCGATTCACGTTTCCAAAGACGTTTCATTCTCTCAATAACAGAACATTATCATCCATTAAACAGTTTGTATTTACGGTTTTCTCTGTACAATAACATCACCAGGCCGCCAGGATCTAGCAGCAGAAAATGCAAACACCACATGCACAGCTCAACACAACGGGCTGAAACTCACCAAAACCATTGCAGTTCATTTAGGCATTATCTTCATAAATCACCAGCCAAGTGGAGAATAATCTCCACGAACTAAGTCACTGTTTATTCATGTATTTGGCTCGTACTTTCCTCGCTCTCTCTCTGTTTGTCCCTGCTCTGTGCGCCAAGCTAGCGCTGCTTCGGAGAAACTTAAGGGGGAGGAGCCATTAAAGGCCAAGTGTCAGTAAGATTTATTGAATGCATACATTTAATAGTTCCGATTAAATTACTGTCAAACAAAAGTTTGAACAGACTTTCAATTGATCAAATGTACGTATTTTTACCAAAAAATTGTACCAGTGCATTTCAATGAACACTTCTAAATGGATCAATATGTGCAATAGCCATGAAATCTTATTTAAATGTGGCTTACATCAAGGTGGAGGAAGCTGTTTTGGGTCAGTCAGACGTCAGTCTGCTTCTCATGCGATTGACGTTTCCAAAGACGAGGGATTTACTTTTGTTCCAGTGAATATTTATTAGCTGTTGGTCGGACTCAGTTTATGATAATCACGAGTGGACTGTTGAAGGCAGCAAAAGCGAAAAAGACTGTGGAAGATGCAGGACGCTGGTCTTCAGCAGCAGGACGGAGCTTTGTCTCCGACGTGGCGGAGCGGAATTGTCAGTCTGTTATCCACCGCCAGTGTCTGAAGTTTACGTGACTGATAAGTGACGAGAGGAGAGCCATAAAAGCGGAGAAGGAGAAGCTGATGTTATATCAGTGATGATCAAGTGTAGAGCTGCAATCGTGTTTTAATGCAGTGCTGCGTTTTAAAAAAGTCCTGACTGATTTGTACTTTGAGCCAGCTCCATTTCAAAAACACTAAATGTTTCCACATAAATAATGATAGAAAAAAAAAATAAAAAAATAAGAGCCGACGCATTGAATTTGATGTTTAAAGCAAGTTTTATTCATACCTCACAGATCCGGCAGAGCCGAATCTGCTACAAAATTAGCTACTAGTGCGACCTGTATTTATAGTCATCTGACCGGAAGTTGGTCTCACTCATGGTGTCCAACCAACTTTTCTGGACATTTTCATGTCTGACATAATGTCCCAGGAAAACCTGATTGCCCCATAGTGTTTTGACTTTTTCTTTGCTTTAGTTTTCGCGTCAGCTGTTGGATTAGTTTCATCTGAAGCTGCCCCATGGAATTGTGGGTAATCGTTTCCTCAGTTGTTTTGTTTTGATATGAGTGTCCAGGTGGATGGAACCTTCGGAGTCCAGAATCAAGATTAAACGTCCTGCAGTACCACTTTCAGCCACATCACTCAGTCAAGGGTCGAATGGCGCTGTTTCTACATCTAAACAATTACTCACCAAATGAATTTCTTATTACCAAGGGGCCAGGGAACATAAAGCTTCCGGGTAAAGTTTCTTACTTACCTTTTTTGTTGTTTTTGGTTCAAGGAATACATTTCCTCCAGACTCTCATTCATCTTTTCACCTGTCAGACTTTACAATCAAGCCTGCTCCCAGTAGCTCAGTTCACCCACCTACAGTCTGTGCAATAAAAATTGTACATAATGATGCTGTGCAATTTCATAAGAACGTTGCTGTAAATATTGTATGTTTTTCTTCTAGAAGGAGAAAATACTTATATCTATGCACTGTGTGCTACTCTCCTTTTTATTCTGTTCTATTTGCTGCTGCTGTTACATTGTAAATTTCCCCGCTGTGGGATCAATAAAGGTTTAATCTATCTATTTTCCCCTCTAACACAGTGAACATTCACGTTTTCATTCTCTCAATAACAGAACATTATCATCCATTAAACAGTTTGTATTTACGGTTTTCTCTGTACAATAACATCACCAGGCCGCCAGGATCTAGCAGCAGAAAATGCAAACACCACATGCACAGCTCAACACAACGGGCTGAAACTCACCAAAACCATTGCAGTTCATTTAGGCATTATCTTCATAAGTCACCAGCCAAGTGGAGAATAATCTCCACGAACTAAGTCAACTGTTTATTCATGTATTTGGCTCGTACTTTCCTCGCCTCTCTCTGTTTGTCCCTGCTCTGTGCGCCAAGCTAGCGCTGCTTCGTAGAAACTTAAGGGGGAGGAGCCATTAAAGGCCAAGTGTCAGTAAGATTTATTGACTGCATACATTTAATAGTTCCGATTAAATTACTGTCAAACAATAGTTTGAACAGACTTTCAACTGATCAAATGTACGTATTTTAACCAAAAAAAACTGTACCCGTGCATTTCAACGAACACTTCTAAATGGATCAATATGTGCAATAGCCATGAAATCTTATTTAAATGTGGCTTACATCAAGGTGCAGGAAGCTGTTTTGGGTGGATAATGCTGTTTCATTATGGAGAGAGGCTTAAACCTGCGCCTTCAGTTCGTATTTTAAATCAGCACTTTCCACAAGGTGGAATCTGCAGCTGGTTGTGTCTTATCAGGCTCATATAGCAGTTATTGTTGTATGTGTTGGAAAAGTTTCTGCAGCAAAACCTTCTTGAAGGGGCTCATAGTTGCGCTGTTTGGGTCACTGCTGAACCTGCTGTTAAGTTCAGTGAGGACAGCTGTGGAAGGATGCACCTTGTGATAATCCAACAGACCCTCCCAGATGCAAACTCCACACAAAGAGACTCCAGCCGAGTTTCCAAATCAGGACTTGTTCAAATTCTCACTGTGCTGCTTGGAGTAAAAAGACAGTAAGTCTGAAGTGCGGGTTGTGGAAGATTTGCTCTCTACTGTCGCTGTATCGCACCGCAACAGAAGTCATCTCAGTAAAGACGAATCGCGAAGCAAATCACAGACTGCAGTTGTTTATATAGAGATGAACGTAGCAGGACTCGATCCGTCGACCTTCGTGCTTCAAGCGCGCAGCTTTAACCACTCAACCACCAAGGAAAGATGGCTCTATGAAAGGCAGAAAGTGTATGTACAAGCGATGACGTCAGTCTGTTTCTCATGCGATTCACGTTTCCAAAGACGTTTCATTCTCTCAATAACAGAACATTATCATCCATTAAACAGTTTGTATTTACGTTTTTCTCTGTACAATAACATCACCAGGCCGCCAGGATCTAGCAGCAGAAAATGCAAACACACATGCACAGCTCAAACACAACGGGCTGAAACTCACCAAAACCATTGCAGTTCATTTAGGCATTATCTTCATAAATCACAGCCAAGTGGAGAATAATCTCCCACGAACTAAGTCAACTGTTTATTCATGTATTTGGCTCGTACTTTTCCTCGCCTCTCTCTCTGTTTGTCCCTGCTCTGTGCGCCAAGCTAGCGCTGCTTCGGAGAAACTTAAGGGGGAGGAGCCATTAAAGGCCAAGTGTCAATAAGATTTATTGACTGCATACATTTAATAGTTCCGATTAAATTACTGTCAAACAATAGTTTGAACAGACTTTCAACTGATCAAATGTACGTATTTTAACCAAAAAAATTGTACCGTGCATTTCAACGAACACTTCTAAATGGATCAATATGTGCAATAGCCATGAAATCTTATTTAAATGTGGCTTACATCAAGGTGCAGGAAGCTGTTTTGGGTGGATAATGCTGTTTCATTATGGAGAGAGGCTTAAACCTGCGCCTTCAGTTCGTATTTTAAATCAGCACTTTCCACAAGGTGGAATCTGCAGCTGGTTGTGTCTTATCAGGCTCATATAGCAGTTATTGTTGTATGTGTTGGAAAGTTTCTGCAGCAAAACCTTCTTGAAGGGGCTCATAGTTGCGCTGTTTGGGTCACTGCTGAACCTGCTGTTAAGTTCAGTGAGGACAGCTGTGGAAGGATGCACCTTGTGATAATCCAACAGACCCTCCAGATGCAAACTCCACACAAAGAGACTCCAGCCGAGTTTCCAAATCAGGACTTGTTCAAATTCTCACTGTGCTGCTTGGAGTAAAAAGACAGTAAGTCTGAAGTGCGGGTTGTGGAAGATTTTGCTCTCAACTGTCGCTGTATCGCACCGCAACAGAAGTCATCTCAGTAAAGACGAATCGCAAAGCAAATCACAGACTGCAGTTGTTTATATAGAGATGAACGTAGCAGGATTCGATCCGTCGACCTTCGTGCTTCAAGCGCGCAGCTTTAACCACTCAACCACCAAGGAAAGATGGCTCTATGAAAGGCAGAAAGTGTATGTACAAGCGATGACGTCAGTCCTGTTTCTCATGCGATTCACGTTTCCAAAGACGTTTCATTCTCTCAATAACAGAACATTATCATCCATTAAACAGTTTGTATTTACGGTTTTCTCTGTACAATAACATCACCAGGCCGCCAGGATCTAGCAGCAGAAAATGCAAACACCACATGCACAGCTCAACACAACGGGCTGAAACTCACCAAAACCATTGCAGTTCATTTAGGCATTATCTTCATAAATCACCAGCCAAGTGGAGAATAATCTCCACGAACTAAGTCAACTGTTTATTCATGTATTTGGCTCGTACTTTCCTCGCCTCTCTCTCTGTTTGTCCCTGCTCTGTGCGCCCAAGCTAGCGCTGCTTCGGAGAAACTTAAGGGGGAGGAGCCATTAAAGGCCAAGTGTCAATAAGATTTATTGAATGCATACATTTAATAGTTCCGATTAAATTACTGTCAAACAAAAGTTTGAACAGACCTTCAATTGATCAAATGTACGTATTTTTACCAAAAAATTGTACCAGTGCATTTCAATGAACACTTCTAAATGGATCAATATGTGCAATAGCCATGAAATCTTATTTAAATGTGGCTTACATCAAGGTGCAGGAAGCTGTTTTGGGTGGATAATGCTGTTTCATTATGGAGAGAGGCTTAAACCTGCGCCTTCAGTTCGTATTTTAAATCAGCACTTTCCACAAGGTGGAATCTGCAGCTGGTTGTGTCTTATCAGGCTCATATAGCAGTTATTGTTGTATGTGTTGGAAAAGTTTCTGCAGCAAAACCTTCTTGAAGGGGCTCATAGTTGCGCTGTTTGGGTCACTGCTGAACCTGCTGTTAAGTTCAGTGAGGACAGCTGTGGAAGGATGCACCTTGTGATAATCCAACAGACCCTCCCAGATGCAAACTCCACACAAAGAGACTCCAGCCGAGTTTCCAAATCAGGACTTGTTCAAATTCTCACTGTGCTGCTTGGAGTAAAAAGACAGTAAGTCTGAAGTGCGGGTTGTGGAAGATTTGCTCTCAACTGTCGCTGTATCGCACCGCAACAGAAGTCATCTCAGTAAAGACGAATCGCAAAGCAAATCACAGACTGCAGTTGTTTATATAGAGATGAACGTAGCAGGATTCGATCCGTCGACCTTCGTGCTTCAAGCGCGCAGCTTTAACCACTCAACCACCAAGGAAAGATGGCTCTATGAAAGGCAGAAAGTGTATGTACAAGCGATGACGTCAGTCTGTTTCTCATGCGATTCACGTTTCCAAAGACGTTTCATTCTCTCAATAACAGAACATTATCATCCATTAAACAGTTTGTATTTACGGTTTTCTCTGTACAATAACATCACCAGGCCGCCAGGATCTAGCAGCAGAAAATGCAAACACCACATGCACAGCTCAACACAACGGGCTGAAACTCACCAAAACCATTGCAGTTCATTTAGGCATTATCTTCATAAATCACCAGCCAAGTGGAGAATAATCTCCACGAACTAAGTCAACTGTTTATTCATGTATTTGGCTCGTACTTTCCTCGCCTCTCTCTCTGTTTGTCCCTGCTCTGTGCGCCAAGCTAGCGCTGCTTCGGAGAAACTTAAGGGGGAGGAGCCATTAAAGGCCAAGTGTCAATAAGATTTATTGAATGCATACATTTAATAGTTCCGATTAAATTACTGTCAAACAAAAGTTTGAACAGACCTTCAATTGATCAAATGTACGTATTTTTACCAAAAAATTGTACCAGTGCATTTCAATGAACACTTCTAAATGGATCAATATGTGCAATAGCCATGAAATCTTATTTAAATGTGGCTTACATCAAGGTGGAGGAAGCTGTTTTGGGTCAGTCAGACGTCAGTCTGCTTCTCATGCGATTGACGTTTCCAAAGACGAGGGATTTACTTTTGTTCCAGTGAATATTTATTAGCTGTTGGTCGGACTCAGTTTATGATAATCACGAGTGGACTGTTGAAGGCAGCAAAAGCGAAAAAGACTATGGAAGATGCAGGACGCTGGTCTTCAGCAGCAGGACGGAGCTTTGTCTCCGACGTGGCGGAGCGGAATTGTCAGTCTGTTATCCACCGCCAGTGTCTGAAGTTTACGTGACTGATAAGTGACGAGAGGAGAGCCATAAAAGCGGAGAAGGAGAAGCTGATGTTATATCAGTGATGATCAAGTGTAGAGCTGCAATCGTGTTTTAATGCAGTGCTGCGTTTTAAAAAAGTCCTGACTGATTTGTACTTTGAGCCAGCTCCATTTCAGAAACACTAAATGTTTCCACATAAATAATGATAGAAAAAAAAAATAAAAATATAAGAGCCGACGCATTGAATTTGATGTTTAAAGCAAGTTTTATTCATACCTCACAGATCCGGCAGAGCCGAATCTGCTACAAAATTAGCTACTAGTGCGACCTGTATTTATAGTCATCTGACCGGAAGATGGTCTCACTCATGGTGTCCAACCAACTTTTCTGGACATTTTCATGTCTGACATAATGTCCCAGGAAAACCTGATTGCCCCATAGTGTTTGACTTTTTCTTTGCTTTAGTTTTCGCGTCAGCTGTTGGATTAGTTTCATCTGAAGCTGCCCCATGGAATTGTGGGTAATCGTTTCCTCAGTTGTTTTGTTTTGATATGAGTGTCCAGGTGGATGGAACCTTCGGAGTCCAGAATCAAGATTAAACGTCCTGCAGTACCACTTTCAGCCACATCACTCAGTCAAGGGTCGAATGGCGCTGTTTCTACATCTAAACAATTACTCACCAAATGAATTTCTTATTACCAAGGGGCCAGGGAACATAAAGCTTCCGGGTAAAGTTTCTTACTTACCTTTTTTGTTGTTTTTGGTTCAAGGAATACATTTCCTCCAGACTCTCATTCATCTTTTCACCTGTCAGACTTTACAATCAAGCCTGCTCCCAGTAGCTCAGTTCACCCACCTACAGTCTGTGCAATAAAAATGTACATAATGATGCTGTGCAATTTCATAAGAACGTTGCTGTAAATATTGTATGTTTTTCTTCTAGAAGGAGAAAATACTTATATCTATGCACTGTGTGCTACTCTCCTTTTTATTCTGTTCTATTTGCTGCTGCTGTTACATTGTAAATTTCCCCGCTGTGGGATCAATAAAGGTTTAATCTATCTATTTTCCCCTCTAACACAGTGAACATTCACGTTTTCATTCTCTCAATAACAGAACATTATCATCCATTAAACAGTTTGTATTTACGGTTTTCTCTGTACAATAACATCACCAGGCCGCCAGGATCTAGCAGCAGAAAATGCAAACACCACATGCACAGCTCAACACAACGGGCTGAAACTCACCAAAACCATTGCAGTTCATTTAGGCATTATCTTCATAAGTCACCAGCCAAGTGGAGAATAATCTCCACGAACTAAGTCAACTGTTTATTCATGTATTTGGCTCGTACTTTCCTCGCCTCTCTCTGTTTGTCCCTGCTCTGTGCGCCAAGCTAGCGCTGCTTCGGAGAAACTTAAGGGGGAGGAGCCATTAAAGGCCAAGTGTCAATAAGATTTATTGACTGCATACATTTAATAGTTCCCATTAAATTACTGTCAAACAATAGTTTGAACAGACTTTCAACTGATCAAATGTACGTATTTTAACCAAAAAAAATTGTACCCGTGCATTTCAACGAACACTTCTAAATGGATCAATATGTGCAATAGCCATGAAATCTTATTTAAATGTGGCTTACATCAAGGTGCAGGAAGCTGTTTTGGGTGGATAATGCTGTTTCATTATGGAGAGAGGCTTAAACCTGCGCCTTCAGTTCGTATTTTAAATCAGCACTTTCCACAAGGTGGAATCTGCAGCTGGTTGTGTCTTATCAGGCTCATATAGCAGTTATTGTTGTATGTGTTGGAAAAGTTTCTGCAGCAAAACCTTCTTGAAGGGGCTCATAGTTGCGCTGTTTGGGTCACTGCTGAACCTGCTGTTAAGTTCAGTGAGGACAGCTGTGGAAGGATGCACCTTGTGATAATCCAACAGACCCTCCCAGATGCAAACTCCACACAAAGAGACTCCAGCCGAGTTTCCAAATCAGGACTTGTTCAAATTCTCACTGTGCTGCTTGGAGTAAAAAGACAGTAAGTCTGAAGTGCGGGTTGTGGAAGATTTGCTCTCTACTGTCGCTGTATCGCACCGCAACAGAAGTCATCTCAGTAAAGACGAATCGCGAAGCAAATCACAGACTGCAGTTGTTTATATAGAGATGAACGTAGCAGGATTCGATCCGTCGACCTTCGTGCTTCAAGCGCGCAGCTTTAACCACTCAACCACCAAGGAAAGATGGCTCTATGAAAGGCAGAAAGTGTATGTACAAGCGATGACGTCAGTCTGTTTCTCATGCGATTCACATTTCCAAAGACGAGGGATTTACTTTTGTTCCAGTGAATATTTATTACCTGTTGGTCGGACTCAGTTTATGATAATCACGAGTGGACTGCTGAAGGCAGCAAAAGTGAATAAAGGTTTAATCTATCTAACTGTAGCTCAGCGCTAGCGCCGCTAGTCTAGTAACCGGAGACCCGAGGAAGGACTTCAACAACTGATGGTCCTGATGGAACAACGTTTTGCAGCGGGATTCGTTTGAGCATGGTGTATTTTTGATGACTGATGAAGTGAAGTGAGCATTCTGTGTCTGACTCTAACACACCTTTCATCAGTTATAGCCGCTAGTTAACCACACAACGTGCTGAGGGGATAAAGTCTGCCAGGCTTCTTTTTGTTTCTGTATGTTTCTGTTGTCATGGGCAAAGCGCATCAGAGAGATGTATTATTTTACCGTCAGTGAGTTGCAGTGTGTTTCCTGTTTCTAGAGGCAATGAGACAGAGGTTATGTTATTTCACTGAAATTATGTACATGCATTTTCACATAATTTTGGACAATTGCAGTATAAATACAATAATAATTAGAAGAATTTGAATTGTGATTTTCTCAACCTCTCATTTAAAGATATCAGTACTTGTTTATAACATTTGTATATATAGACAAATTAAATATAATATGCATAAATATATAATTTTTTAACCTTGCTGTCTTACGCAAAGTGGATAGTCAAACTGAATAAAAGTACAAATACACAAATACATTTAAATACATGATTTCTATAGCATTTAATTATTTTTTTAAACTTTATTATTGGCACTACGAATAATAAAGGGCAGATTATGAATCAGCACCATGGAGCAAGTCCGTGGCTATACAGTATATGTCATGAAAAGGTATGAAGTTCAAAAGCAAGGACTCCAGGAAGAGCAGCCACAGTTAAACAGTCCAGTGTCTAATGGTGATCTAAATTCAAATTCAAATTAATAATTTGTCACAAATACATTAAATCACAGATTGGGGTTTTGTCTAGTGACCTTCTGATCAGCAGTCCTGAGACTTAACCACTGCACCACTGCTGCACCTTGTATTGTGAGGTATGTTTCTGTATGGTGTTTCAAATTCTTACTCCATATGGCCCCTTTTAACTTTGAGCACCTGCCCCTCCAAAGGTCTCTGCATGGCCCTGCTTCACTTTGTCAGTCATCTTGCAAAAATACACCGTGCACAAACGAATCCCGCTGCAAAACCTCCTCATCGGACCATCAGTTGTTGAAGTCCTCCCTCGGGTCTCTGGTTTCTAGACTAGCGGCGCTAGCACTGAGCTACAGGGAACATCTGGACACATCGGGACAGTGAGGGATGTCTACATAGATCATGTGACCGACCGAGGGTAGAGCTGAATTATTATTATTTTCATTTTTGTTTTATTTATTATTTTGGGCCTCAAAGACTTTTATAAACATACACACACACACACACCTACAAATAAAAAAAAACTAAATTAAATAAAATTAAATAAAATTTAAAAAACAACTTTGACAAAAGGGCACTTTGGGCATCAAAGGGCAAAGGGGCAGGTGCTTCAGCCCCCTCCGTACCCCCACTCTGCACGTGCCTGGTTTGTTCCACCCAAATAGTCCTTTTGTGTCCGTGTACTTGTGGTTTCGATGCTTTGCTCCATCCAGCTCCCATTTAGACGAAACAAGTGCACCATCTACCAGCTTCATGGACCTGTGAGACAAAACAGACTCTAGAGTGAGCCCACCTGTGAACTGCTCTATCTTCCATTAGTTCAGTCCAGCTCTGCATTCATCATAAAATCCCTCTTATTTTGTAAATGTAAATAGTAATACCTGATCTTGTCACCGGGGGGCGCGCCTCGTTTTCCTTCTGCCTTTTAAAATAAGCCGCTTTTCCGGTGTGAGGTCAAAGGACACACAGCAGCACGGCAAGATGACAACACTACGACCGTTCACCTGCGATGATTTGTTTAAATTCAACAATATGTGAGTACAATCCTGTCAGTGTGATAATATAAGCCTCATTTAATTTTGTGTACCAGGTGTCCGGTATTTATTTGTTAAAGGAATATGTTCAGTCTGTTTTTCACTGTGCAGCAGCGTTAGCTTGCTAACGAGTAGACTTCCACCCGGTTACTGCTGATGGAAAGAGTGTTGTGCCAAACTCAATTCAACAGTTAGATCGTTTCGTGGTACTGTAACAAGCCGTGATTTTTTGCACTCGATTCAAACATGATATGAACAGTAGTATCTCCTGAAAAAATCGGCATAGTTAAATATATTCTTTAAAAAACATGCTTTAGTAAGCAAGCTTTCTTGCTAACTAGCTAGGTAGCTAGCTACAACGAGTGCACAGCAGGAAAAGCAACAGCTGTAATATGTAATCTGAAACTAAATCTAGTGATGTAAATCGGACACAGGTGTGCAGAATTTGCCAGCAGAACCAAAGGAAGATGTTCATAATATTTATTTATATTCAGATGTTTTTCTTGCATGGATGGTCATAGATAACGTTAAACAAGGACATTTTGCATTATTGGTGATTTTTTTTTTCATATGACAAATTTGAAAGACTAACAGCCTTTTAAAAACTGTTATTGACCTAGTCTGATACACACAAGTATTGTTAAATTTAACAGCTAACTCATGTTTGTGTTTTATCCAACAGAAACTTGGATCCTCTGACAGAAACTGTATCCTTGATTTTCTGTTAGTATTTTTAATGTTGTTTCATGTGTACTTTATTGTCATGTCACAGTTTAAATCAACAAATGTCACCCGTTACTTCTCTGGACCTAGCATGTAAATTACCAGTTTATTAGAGTAATATAGTCAAAGTCCTGCAATAAATATTTCCTTCTTAAACCTCTTAATGTTAAGAGGTGATGTTGTATATACATATATATATATATATATATATGTGTGTGTGTGTGTGTGTGTGTGTATTATTCTTTGTAATAAAATGTGTAGTTTTCTTTAACCTTTGACCTCCAGTATGGGATTCCGTTTTACCTTCAGTACCTTGCTCACTGGCCAGAGTACTTCATTGTTGCTGAGGCCCCTGGTGGTGAACTGATGGGCTACAGTAAGTCCTTCTGCTTTGTCAGATGAGATTATCCTCTCAAAGACAGTTCTACTTTTTATTCATACTTTAATTCTTGTGCTTTCCCAAATATACACACTTTCTTAAATTTAACACTGTTGCAGTTGTTCACACTACAAAAATCCACTTGGTCAGACTTACAAGCAACATATGTTAAAGGCCTATATTCCTTACACTTTTCGCCCAATATTGAGCATTTTAATATAGACTCCATTATGTTATTTAAAATGTAACACGCAGCACAGAACCTGAGGAATGAAAAATGTCTGTCTGTCCGTGTGCTTACAGCCTGCACTGGATAAGATGTGCTTAGTAATCTTAAAAAAAGGATACAGGTTAAACTTTATCACCACACGTCTCCCTGTTGTGTTTTGTTGCAATAAACACTGTCACTCTTGTGTGACTTTAAGCTTGTGGTTGACTTTCGTATAGTAATGGGGAAGGCGGAGGGATCTGTGGCTCGTGAGGAGTGGCACGGTCACGTCACTGCTCTGTCCGTCGCTCCAGAGTTCAGAAGGCTCGGCCTGGCTGCCAAACTCATGGAGATGCTGGAGGAAATCTCAGAGAGGTTTGTATCTCTGTACAATCTGTATCCAGAGTGTTACGTGTCACCGTAGATTTTAAATCACAGAAGTTTGGTAAATGTGATAATGTCACAGGACTGACAGACACCTGACTCTTCACAAAGGAAATCTTTTGTTGTAAAGTACATTTTTGTGTCTTCTTTCTTTTACATTTAGATTTCTAGATTGGTATATCAGGTCTTGATTCAAATCATTTCGCTTTTCTGACTCATATTTCCAGCAATATTCACAGTCCAGTTCCTCCATACAAAGATCTGTAACCTACAGTGTTTTTGAAGGTTGTGTGAAACGTAGAACTCTCTCAGCTCCGTGTTTTCTTTCTGAAGAAGCAACAGATGATGAGCTGATGACTGGAGGTATTTCTTAATCATAGAATAAATAGTATGGCTTTCATTTTCTCGTAGGAAGGGGGGATTCTTTGTGGATCTGTTCGTACGAGTATCCAACCAAGTGGCGGTGAACATGTACAAACGTCTGGGCTACAGCGTCTACAGGACGGTGATAGAGTACTACTCAGCTAGCAATGGAGAACCTGACGAAGACGCTTATGGTAAGATGAATTTTAGAACAAATCAGAGCCCAGAACCCACTTAATTGTTTTACAAGTAGCAGCGGGTGTTTTTCTAGGGCCTGTTAGTTTACATAAACGCAACAAATGTTAAAGGTTGTCTCCTATATTAAACATGTGAAGTGAGCCCTGTTCTTCAGTCTTGTTTTAGGTACATCATTAGCAGTTTCTATTTGTTCTGTACCACTGGATCTAGAGACAATTATCAATTATGAATCAGTCATTTAGTGCTCTGATTATTTAAATTCAGTGGCGTGACACAATAAAAAGGCATCTATGGAGCTCTACTAAGCAGGCTACCTTTAGCAGGAGCTTGGATTTTTTTCTTTTCGCCATCATTAACTAATTTCTACTGCCTTATTTATGTGGAATAAGAAACACAAGAAGCAAAATGTCAGTTCAGTTTTAATACCTAAACATAGTTTCAGATAAGGTGAGTTGTGCCTGTCTGATTAGGTTGCTTTTATTTGGTAAGACCTCCGACTTGACCTATTGTGTCAGCGTTTTGATTTTACCCACAAAGTTAGCGGTCTTTGAATAACAGAGTGCAACAAATATGCAGATGAGTATTGCAGCACACAGATAACCATGCCAGAGTGCAGTACCAAGACACAATGTACTGTAACTACACAAACTACAGTACGTGTTTTGTTATTTTAGCTCAGTCTTGTAGTTAGTTTGCCAGTACAGGGGGTCCTCAGTTTATGATGTCATCGACCTGCGGTGTTTCATCATTGCGGTGGAACTGGTTACGTAGAATTAGTTGATGAGCGGAGTGGATGAATACGTCGTCACGCTGTACCATAAGACGGCTTTGTTTACATTTGCTGTTTGTACACCACTTTGGATTGTGCTGCATTCGCTAACTTTTTGCCCTTTATTATGGCTCCCAAGCGTAAGTCAGACTCTTCCGATGGCAGTGCTCCAAAGAAAAGTAAAGCTATCTTCCATGGACGTGAAATTAGATATAATAAAACGCTCGGAACAGGGCGAAACACCGACGAACATTGGTCAAGTTGTACAAACAGGTCAACATATTGTTGCGACCCTCTGTGATGAATGAGTGAGACTTTATCTCGTTCTCTGGTCATTTATTGAACCTTCACACAGGCTACTGTGGGTCGTTCCCTACGTTAAAATAACTACGAAAACCCTAAAACTTAGGTCCAGAATTAGCCACCGTTCCCAGCTCTCTCTCGCTGGACACACACACTACTGTTGACTATGAGCCAATCAGAGGTGAGCTAACTATACATGGTATGTTCACTGACATTAGGTAAATCTTGAACATCAACAACATCAGTCCATTACAATATTTTCTTATAAAATGACTCATGGATGAATGAAAGTCATTGGTATTCATGACTTTTCCGAAGACCTGTACGATATTGTGATGCATGTAACGGCTTTGTTTACATTTTTGCCGGAGTTCTGACTTACGTCGATCCATAGGAACAGAACTTCAACGCAAGTTGAGGACCCCCTGTATTGTTGGGCAGTATTCTATCGAGTGCTGTGCAGACAGCGGTGAGATTTTTTGATTGGCATTACCTCGCAACACTGCAGAAAGGAGAAATGTTGTGATACTTGATGCATTGATTTCTCATTATTCATTGTAAAACACCAACCGCTGACAGCATCCAGTGAGACAACAGCTAAACCAGCTCTATTACATTATTGTAACTGTGAAATATTTGTTTTTAATGGTAGACTACATGCAGTGGAGGCAGTGATGGTCTCATCTTTCTGACTGAGCATTATACTGAAGCTACAGTAACTGTAGAAGAACAGTATATACAAAGCCCCTGCTCTGCGCTTTTTCTTTTTTGAGTCGACAGGTTGGAGTTTTATATTAAACACAACCACAGAAGGGAGCTGTTCATCCAGGACAGCTGATGAAGCAGAAACAAGACTAGGAAAACTAAAAAGGTTTTTTTTGTGTCTTCTGACAGATATGAGGAAAGCTCTGTCCAGAGACACAGAAAAGAAGTCGATCATCCCGCTGCCACATCCTGTCAGACCAGAAGACATCGAATAACAGTAGACTGTGGCTCTCTGACTCCCTGCTCCCTTTATCCTGATAATCAGCTGTAATGTTGTGATTTCAGGTCCTGCTCAGTGACTTTGTACATAGTTAAACTATCAAACAGGCTGCTTACCCCCATTCTCAGTGCTTATTAGTCAGAGATCCACTGATTGCACAAAATGATGAATTGAAAAGTTTAATTTCCTGTAAATTCTAAATGAACATTTGCTTAAGAAAACACAAGTGAGTCTGAGTTGATGTATGTATAATGGCACAAAGAAAACATACAATAAAGACTGCTCATGAGCTGGATTGTTGTTCAAAATAGACAAACAGTAGAAAAATCAGAGAGACTGTCCAGTTCCCTCATGTCCCTGAATGAGGAGTCTAATCTTTATCTTCCCCACTGCTCCTACTCTCCTTCTTCTCTCCATCATTATCATCATCACTGTCGCTCTCACTGCTGCTGCCGCCATCATCATCTCGGTCGTCGTATGGTCCTTCCTGTTCCGTCTCAGTCACATTGTTTCTGCCGGACTCGTTCTCTGGCTGCTTCTCAGGAGCAGCTGCAGGTTCTTCAGAGGACGGCGATGTCTCTTCAGCCGTTGTATCTTTTTCTGGGAGATTCTCACTCTCGTCAGTCATCTGCTGCCTCTTCCACATCTTGGCCATGGCAAGCAGTTTGAGGTTGGGTTGGTTAGCAGCATCTTCTGGAAAGATGTAGTCATAGTACTCCTCCCAGCCTGCATCCGACTGAAATCAAAGGGAGAGACTGGGATTAACACCTGATGCACAAGGATTATGTTTGTTGCCCCAATGTCAGTGCCCATCAAAATTTCCCAAAGCACAAGCTGATATATTCAAATGTTCTTCTGGTTTTGTCCAACTGATACTTTTTAAAAATTAATTAAGTTATAACTTAATTAGAGAAAGAATTGCTAAAAAAAATCTCAACTTATTCCCCATCAGATCAATCCTAGACTAAGACTTTATACTTTCATTATCTTTTATTTTGATCTTCTACATGAATTCATTGGTGCTTTGTGGATTCTCTGCATGTCAAAATGCTGCTGTCCTCTTCAAGATTATTATTTATATTTCTGTTGTTTTCTAGTTACTTTAATCAAAAGACAACACAACATAGAAATTTAAAATAATGTAGCTAAATGCTTGTTCACACTCCAAATTCAAAAATGTCAAGATATAAGAAATTCAGAAAACTGAAATAGTCTTGAATCCATCAAATATATAGAAATTTTTGGAAAAAATATCAAAAAAAAATTAACAAATAGCTGGCAATTATTTAAACTAATTGAGTAATAAAGTGACAACAGAAAATAAAACATTTGGCGATTAAAAAAAAAAAAAACAGGCAGCATATTTTATTCCAGTTTACTGGTTGACACTCAGTTCTTACCCCATCCTCAGCTGTCAGCTTCCTCCTCTTCTTCACCTTCTCCGGCAGCAGCTTCCTGACTCGTTCTCTGGTGGAGTCGGAGCCAAACTCCTTCTCAAAGTCCCTCCAGGACTCAAGCAGCATCAGCCGCTCCTCCTTCTCCTCGCAGTTCCTCATGCTTTTGTTGGCCTCTTCGTAGATCTGTCGACACTTCTGCAGCCGGTCGGGGCCGTCGATCGACAGCTCAAACTTGGCGTAGCTGATCCAAACCTACATGAACAGACGAAGGTAAGCTCAGGCTGCTTTTTGCTTATCCTCTGTGTTCTTGACTTGTGTGAAAGACAGAAAACTTTGCGTTTTTTAAAAAACAATTATTACAGCAATAATTCCTGGTCTAAATGCTTTGCATTTACCTAAAATGAATGGATTAATAAGAAAGAAGGAAATTATTAATTAAATCTCGCATTAATAGCAGAATAGATCAGATTCACAAAGATTGCAATCAGAAAAGCTGGAGAGCAGTTCTCACCTTGACGTGTTGAGTGCGCTGCAGCAGTCTTTTGTAAAGGTTTCTGGTGTTTCCAAACTCTTCTTGTTCTATCTCAAAGTCGATGTAGGACTTCCACAGAACCTTTGAAGATAACAGACAAATATACAAAAATTATGCACCTGAAAGGTAAGAATGGTGACAGGAGAAAGAGATATTCCTAGAACAAGAACAAACATCTTTTTTTTTCTGTTTAAATGTTTTTCATTTCTACTTTACTGAGCTTCACAGACACTGGTTGTTCACAATGACCCATAAGCTGGAATAAGACTGTAGAAACATTTGAAACAACTTCTTAAATATTAATGTAAGTCTAAGGCTATAAAGAAGTCCAGGAACAATTACAATTTTTGTTTGATGGTGTTCTGATAATGTGACGCACTACACATGATGAAAGTTAAAAACATAAGATTGTAGTGAGAAAATAAAAAATAGCTAATGCCTGATAAACTGTCTGGCAAATATTGCATTTATTTGTAATATTCTGACATAGTGATGCTGCAGTGATAAAATAAAAATGTAGAAAGACTCTGTGAGGAATCATAACTAGACTAAAGCAAACTGATAAACTCTCCCTACATTTGTTAGATAAGTGCCTTTTGGACTACAGGGAGCAACAAAATGATTTGACTGCTCTGTAAAAATATCTACTGCTCAGAATTATTTCTCACTTAATATTGAACCCTTCGTCCAGGAATGAAGTCTCAATATACACATATCTGACAAACTGCCACAGCAGTGGGAAAATGTTTACAAACATTGAAGTTTTTGTGAGTTAATCTATATTCTGCAGCTCTAAACAAGTAGTTATATGATCAATATTGTTCTCTATACAGTGGTCCCTCACTATATTGTGGTTCAGTTCTCGTGGTCTCACTGTATTGCGGATTTTTGAATTGGGTTTGGTTCCGCAGATGTTTGGCTATATCGCGGAACTTTCGTGATACAGATGTTTTTACTGTAATTGTTTTTGTGGTATGCTGCATTCAAAAGTAATACTGAATAACATCTGCTTTCCATGCACTATATAACCGCCAGATGCTTTTATTTTGACACAGACTGCGATATAAATGTGGCAGGAAGTCAAACGCACTACACTTCACACTCACGGTTGTGACAACATAACACTTAGCCAAACTAACTAGGCTGACTAAACCACAAAACACAATACTACTAACACTGGAACACTAACATAAACCACAATAATGACATTTAAACCCCCAACATCCAGAACTCCCATGGTGCATTGCAGCACAACAGTTTAGCCATAGACCGGCTCTGCCATCGCGACATTATTTTAATATTTTTTGTGGTAAAATAAGCATTTTCTAGCCTAAAAAATTGAAGACAATATAAAAAATATGTAAAAAAAAAAATAAATTAAAACATATTAAAAGAATATTTAATGTAAATAAAGTGTGTAGCGTACAGTGCTGGGCTCTGATTGGCTCAGCGACCACATAATCAGTCTCCTCTGTCTCCCCTGTATGTGCATGTATGTGTGTAGCACGTATGGTATAGCAGCATTCAGTATCTGGCCTTGTCCGTTTCACACAGACAGACGTCTGATCGCTGCATAGTGTTGCTCTGCGGTGATGTGTAGTGTGTGGGAAGGGTTTATAAAGCCTTAAAATATATATCAACAAGAAAAGTACTCAGAGAGCGCAATACTCCGCCAAGACTGTTCATTCTCTGACCTTGTGCTGAACACAGGCGTGTTATGCATGTGTGCATGAATCTCCTGACCTAAATATGTAGCAGGCGGCGGGAATTGATGGGACTCAGAAACACCCCACAATTTAATCAATCAATCAATTGTTCCTTGTATCATTTCAGATATCTCGGCAAAGGTGGATTTGTAGTAGGATCACATGATCGTCGGCAGGGAACTGACGCGACGTTCAATTGTCATGGTTAGTGATGCCGTGTCGGCCGCTATATCTTGCAATGGGAAATCCTTAACAAATTGGTGGATTCAGACTATAAGCCGCATAACTGCCAAACTCTAACCACTTGCTCCTTGTGTCATTTCTGACCTTCCCTGAAAATTCCATCCAAATCCGTTGGTCCATTTGTGAGTAATGTTGCACAGGACAGACAGATTCACAGAGAAACGTAGCTGATCATCACATAACTCCACCGCGTTCCTTGGCAGAGTAACAATAAAATAAATATTGTAGCATCGGATTTGTGTATGATTGTGTTCATTTGCATTTACTTTATTTTGTTTAATCTTTTGGTGTTTATTTATGTTGTGCCTTGGATCTTACATCGTTGACTATTTGATCAGATATTTTATTGTTTTGTTTTTGCTTATTGTCCTGCTCGGTGTCCCAGATGTTGGTTCTGCATTCCTATTGTTTTTGGTACAGCTGATTTAATTGTGGTACAGTGGGAGACTTGGTAAGAGCGCGGTCCGTGTTTGTTGTGCTGAGCAGTGAATAAAACCTGCAGAAAACTGTCCTGTCATGCCAGGGATGTTTAGCATGGAAGATAGCAAAAGACATGAGCATAAAAACGCAAAATAATTCTAACTGGCCTGACCTACAGCCCTGGAGACGGGTGAGTCTACCGGTATTTACGGGTTACAATATGGTCACTACTTGGCAGATTTTCATCTATCGCGGGAGGGTCTGGAACGTAACCCCTGCGATAGACGAGGGACCACTGTACCTCTGGCATGTCCAGACGTGGCTGTCCGATGGCAAGTTCAAAGATGGCGCGAGCTCTTTCGACATCTCCCAGGATCGTCTCCAGTTCTGCAAACTTAATCCAGGTGGTGCAGTTTTCTGGACTAAATTCGAGATATTTCTCGTACAGCTTCCTACAGCGGTCAAATTCTCGTAGCTGAAGCTCCAGCTCGATGTAGCCCTTCAGCAGTTTGTTCTTTGGGCATTTACCGATCGCTGTGCCCTGAGAGGAGAAATGCTGGTGAGTGAGAGGATGTACGCATCCAGTCGAAATCCATCTGCTTTACTTAATTTAGCTTTGGAAACCCATCTGTTGATGCATCTTAACTGGATATTATTTACAGTGTTTCTCTGCTGTCCTCCAGGACTCCCTTGAAAAAGCCCTTAGCCCTTTGGCCTGGTTAAACTATTAAATCTGCAGATTATTGGTTGAATTACAGTCTTCAGTCAATCAATGAATGTATCATCAATTTGTCTATTTATCTTCCACCTATATTTCTGGCTCTATGTTGATCTAAATGACAGGTATATACAGTACCATTATTAAATCTCACCATAACTTTCCTGGCTCCCTGCAGGTTCTTCTGGCGGATCTCAAACTGAGCGTAGAGCAGCCAAATCTTTGCAAATGTGAACTGAAACAAAATAAGATGGACTGCCACAATCAGGTAACAATAGCAACGAGAGTTTTACCGTAATGTTAACCACATGATCTTTATTCTGAATTTAAGTGATATTGTCTTTGAAGAGTGAACATGTAAATTACCTTCTTGTGTGGGGTGAGATCCAGGCAGGCTTGGTAAACCTGCCTCGTTCTCTCTGGATCCTTAAAATTAAAAAAAAGGGAGAGAAATGTTACTGCAGAGTTTGTTTGGTCAGCTAAATGATCTTTAAACTTTTTTAGTGCATTTCCCTTTTTAGTTTGAATTGTTCTATCTCAGCAACATTACACATGTGGTAAAATGAAGATGGATGACGAACTAACCTTGACCTCCAGCTCCTCGTACAGAGCGTAGTTGATCCACAGGTAAATGTACCGCCTCCAGTGTCTCTTCTCCTGGATGGGGGGGACGTTGGCGATGGCTCTCTCGTAAACTTCTCTCACAGTGTCGGGGTCAGCGTCGCTCTCCACCAGGCGAAGGTAATCAAACCAGGCATCGTAGTTGTGTGGGTTTGCCTGGATGAATACGAGAAAGATAAAACTTGAATTAATTAGATTTGGAGATTCTGGTTGGTGTTTGCCACCACTTAAACATCCCCCTCTAATCCCCAGTATACTCTACATCATTGCAATTATACCTTTTTGTTGGTTCTTATGACACCCAGAAAATTGTGCAAAATATTAACTACACTGAGTTCTCTTCAGTAGAGGTAAAGTGATTTTGCTGTGTTGAGTAGTCTTATGATTTTTTGGTGAATAACTGTGGTCCTCTTAGCATAGATCAGAATTAACATGATTATCATTTTGGCCATAACTGCGCAGCCCCAAGCGATGTAATTTTATCTGTGTACGACATGCTAGTGCCAAGACACTCATTTCTCTAAACATTTCCCCCTTTGACCTAGTTTTGATTTGGAACATTAACAACCAGTGAAGATATTCTTTCCAATGTAAAGGTGAGACAAGAAGAATAAAAACAGGCTTGTGCCGGTCAGTGGATGAAAATTTCTTTAAGTCTAAGTGGAAATCTAGTTCTGACAGACTTATCAGAGTCAGTAGGTACACTGGCAGATATATAAAAGTAATTATCATAAAACTGTGATGATTACAGTTGTACTCACAGCATTTCAGTGTAACTTAACATAAACCGCTCTCGGCTCATGCTTAGTTTGATTCTGTGTCTTTGAATTTAAAGTTATTATGATAAAATGATTAACTTTCAGTCATGTTTGCGTACTTGTTACTGTCATTGTAAATTATTTTGAATCTGAGAAAAGGAACTGTTCATTCTAACTTTCCACACATTTCAAGGCTCAATTATTCCACAGCAGATACCTTCACTTCCTCTTCATACTGGAACCTTCGTTTGCTGACGATGACGTCCTCAATTCCTCTCCGGTCTCCAAACTTCTTCTCAAACATTGTGTAGTTCTTGAAGAGCTCCTGCGCCTGATGTTTAGGGATTCTGTCCAAAGCGTACTTATAGATCACTCGAACACGCTCAAACTGTAAAGGAAGGAAGAGTAAGTACCAGCCAAAAGATAGTCCAGCAGATTTAATTCAGTTTAGTCTAGGAATAAAAATAGCAATAGGTGTAATAGCCCTCTGGCTACTAATTTAAAATTACACAAGAAAATGTTGTTTTTAAGTCTCACCTCCTTCTGTGTCTCCTCAAACCTGGCAAAGGCCACAAAGAGGTTTTCATCCACATGTTCCTCTCCGAAGAACTCCACTGACCTCTCATACACCTTCCTGCTGTGAGCGATGTAACCGTGCTTCTCTTCAAAGCGAGCATATTTAATCCAGTTCTTCACTTCAGGGTGGACGATGACAAGTGCAGAGGAGTCAAGGAGCTTTTATGTGACAAATATTAGCACAATGCTGCAAAACACAAAAGCTGCTCTCAACAAGTTAGCCACTCGTAGGTCTGCTCTTCCCTGACGCTGATAAATCTTTTGACCAATAAACAGCAACATTTTGATTAATATTTGAATCTTTTGGAATCATTTTTAAGCAAAGAAATTGTCTGGTGACAGTTTGTAATGAAGGGATTGGCTATATTTTCATTTTGTATCATTGTGACTTATATTTCTGTGCATTTTGGCATTGCTGGTCACACAAAACATAAATATCTTCGTGGGCTCCAATCACAGCTTTTTGGACCAAGCAAGTTGCAGAAAATAATCTGTATCTTAATCAATGATGACAGTTAGTTACGGAACTGATGATGATAAACTTGAGCTTTTTTTCTGTTTATGCTTCCGTGTGAGTGACATTACTGCTCACGTTCATTATCAGTTATCCACCTTGTATATTATGCTTGTTTGAATTTCGTTGCTGCTGACCTATAGCCTGTGATACACATGAAGTCATGGAGTTTGAATTTGACCTTACACCACAATGAACAGCTCTACTGCATATTTAGTGTAGCAGTAAATATTGGTCCTCTCTGTGGATAAACAAAATAATAACAGAAGGATATATCGCTCATAAATAGTGCGGGCTTTGTCCACTTCCTTGTAGCGCAGCTCAAAGTTGATGTAGGAATGCCAGGCCTGTTCTTCGGGCTCCCACTCCATCCAACGCTCAAATGCCTGCCTGCAGCCGGCAACATTCCCCAGCATCTCCTCCATGTATGTGTATTTGTACCTGTTAAAAGGACAAAGAGTAAAACTTCAAACTCTATTGTGAACTGTTGAGGAATCAAGAACAGAATAAATGAGGCTGCAAACACACACAAAAGATTCTCCATCTATGCTATACAGTCACGCACATGTATCAGGCTTTTAACATTTTCAAACACTCATTCTAAACAATTGCAATCAACTACACTCAATTAATAAATAACTAGAGCTTTAATTTAGGAATCTATTCCTCCTACTTTGTCTGTTCATTGGAGATGAAACACAAATGGTTTCATTTCACAGAGGTCTGGTTTAAAGTTAGATTGTAACTTACAATATCTCCAACCGTGGACAAAAGGAACAAACAAGAAAACTAATCAGCAACTATTGTGGAAATTATTAAATAGCTGAAAACTGAGTTTACAAAGTGCTTGCAAGTATGCTTTACAAACATGTTTTTTAACAGTTACATTATTAGTGTCAATTAACTGATTAACATCCCTATTTCAAAACATATGGTAGACAAAATTGAGTTTACAAATCTACACGTTTTTCTGATAATTTTTTGTTACACTATTTGGTGCATAAGAATTCTTTAACCCATGTTTACACTTCACTTTCTGAATCAAAAAGGAGCATTTAGTCATACTTCTGTTGTTTTTTACTTGTCTCAGATTGGAAGCATGTATCAGGAAGTCATTACAATCAGTCATACCAGAACTGATTGACTCGTGGGAGGATGGTGATGGCTCTGTCCCAGATGTTGCGGGCGTGGTTCACCTGGCGGCTCTTCATCTCCATCTCGGCATACTTCAGCCACAGAGTGATGTTGCGGTGATCGACGTCCAGCGCTCGCTCGTAAATAGAACGAGCCCTGAAACCAGAAGAACCAGCGATGAGGAAAAATTGGACAACAAGAAGAGAAAGCAACTAGCTGTTTTGTCCAGCACAAACTCAAGGTAAACTGGGTTAAATTTTGCTGAAATGCCGAAATGAGAAGATTTATTCCATATATTTCAATAATGACAGCATGATTAATATGAAGACTAATCACAATATGGAGCTGTGATTCAACTTTAGAGATTAAGGACACAGGTTTGTCACCAGACAGCTGTGAATTTTTAAACCTGACAATACAATAAGCCTGAATTAGAGCTGGTTTCTGTAGAATAAATATCCTGACTACAGGCACGGTACCTCTGGATCTCCTTTAGGCTTTCCTCCCATTGTGCGTATTTGATCCAGTTACTGATGACAGTACGATTTTTCCTGATGTTGTCCTCAAAGCCCTGAAAGAAAAGACACAACGGTGTGACCTGATGCCAAAGAACTCTACAAGTTACTTGTTTATTTGCTGAAAACGGTGTCTTTTTTTGCTGTCTGATGTAAGTTAGAAAGACCTACATCTGAGTGAGCATGAGAATTAGAATGCAAGTACAACCAAAGCATCTTTATATATTTAGGGTTATACGCTGGTTGTTTAAACATATATAGGAAAACCTCCCCTTTAAATCAAGTAAGACCAGTCTCAACACACTTCTACACTTTTAAATTTAAACATGCTTCCAGTGAAGAAAATACGAGGTCAACACTTACCTTCCTCTTCTTCAGTTTGTAATCGTTCAGCTCTTCTTCATCGGTGATCTTCTGTTTTGGAGGTGGTGGCAGAAGTTCGAGCTCCCTCTCTTTGGCTTCTCTCAGCAGCTGCTCAGCAGTGATCTGAACCTCTGCGGGGGCTTTATTCTTCACCTAAAATGCAGCAGAAAGTCCTTTATAATGAGGGTTGCTCCAATCATAAGCATTATGTTTTAATTTTTTAGTGACAATGCAGATTAATCAACATCAGCTATACCCAACTGTGGTCCTTTGGATAAATTTTAAATGTCATTAAAACAACAACAAGAAGTTTCACTCAATTTATTTAGATATTTGTGATGGGCTTTAAGACTGTAATTTTGAGTCAAAACAGACCCCAAATCAAAGATATATGTGGGTATATGACTGACGATGACTGTGTATGACTCATCCTATGTATATACATATGAACATATGAATGTTTCAATTATAGGAGTGGATGACATTCTGTGTAAAGAATACATAGAGGTGTCCAAAAGTCTGAAAGCATGTCAAAAATCTCTAATAATAACATGAAATATAACAATTTCAGATTCTGCTTTATCTCTGGGTCAGGAAAGTTGAAGCAGATCAGTGGCATGTGACACCATGTGAACTAATTTGGACAACGGTCAGATTTCTTCAGATTGTGTCTTGCAATTGAAGCAGCATTGTACAATAGCTGATAACACTTAGATGTATTTCATCAACTCATAAGAGGCCGGCTTAACCGAATCCACCTGCAACCATTGTTCACCTCTCAGAAATATGTCTGTGCCTCAAGTTTCCAGCATAACATTATCCACTATGTAGCCTAATGGGAAACATGGTTTCATAATTATGTGACAGTTTCATTAGTAAGAATGATATTCTGAGCAAAGAAGGACTTTCTTGGTGTCATATCGTGTCTAGACTGAATGTTTCTAAGAGGGCACTGCAAGAAACACCTAGATAAATTAAAGAGCCTAATGTGAAGTAGAATTTTACGTTTAATAGTTTTCCTTTAGAGGAAAGGCTTTTATTGTAAACAATACATGTAAAACTGTAGATAATTCCAACTTCATGTTTTATTGTTCATTTTATGATTATTTAAAAGTATGACTTTCCAGTAAAGTGTGCATCTTTGCTAGTATATCCTGTTTAGATGATAATGTAAGCCAGATTTAGCTAATAGTGCTATGGAGGTGAAATAAATAACTTTGCTGGCAACACAATACTTAGGAGGTTCTTCTTAAATGTGTTGTATTACGTAGGTGCCTTGTACGGCTGCTAAAGTTACTCATCTATTCAATAAGCTGGTGAACAGAATATGAATTTGCAACTACTTTATTAACCACAGAATAATTTGGGTATCTTTTTAAAGCAAAAAATTAAACTAAGTGTCGTTACCGAACCTCTTAAAATATGAATAGTTGATGCTTTTCTTGGCACCCATACTCAGAGAATTTTCAAGGATGGTCCAAGTGAACGGGAATGTTTCACTGTTTTCTTGGCTTTCGCAGAAAGACTAAATAATCAAAAATATAACTAGACTAACCGGTCGTTAGCAGCAGTCCCAGTGAGTTAGAAATTCATGTGGACTTGGCTATTATGCGTGTTACATCAGTTAACAACTACTACTCTTCCTACCCAGAATACTACACAATCTAATAAGCAACCAGCCCGTTTTACTTCCCAATATGAACATGCTTGAGACTTCTGAAATACTAGGAACATTAAAAAAAAATTCAAAAGGGTTTCACAGGACTCACGGAACGCTGTTTGAAACTTTAAAACACAGCGGAGCCAAAACAAAGCAGAAGACAGTGACAATGTAACAGCTAACATAACCTTCAGTTAGGTTCGCCAAGGAAATTCACTGTACAGCTAATTTGTTTTTGTCTGGCTAAACTTGCACTTTTAAAACAGTAGTTTATTTAATATTTGTTTGTAGTTTATAGTAACAGCTGTGAAGTCTGCACATGGGTAAAAACAAACATGAGCGCTGTCTGGCGCTTTCTCCGAAGTCTGCTCCATTAAACTTTAGCGCTATTTGTTAGCATTAGCTTAGCCGCAGTCAGCTCATGGCTCTGATATTGTGCTTTGCCTGCTTACCTTCGCCACCTTCGGTATCCGCTGTTTGCCTGCCGCGGTAGATGCCATTTTGCTGGCAGTTTTGATGAAATGCTACTTTACCAAACTTACTTAAACTGTTACGACACCAACCAAAGCTGAAATGTAACTAAACGTTGTGGGTTCATCCAGCGCGAGCCACCATGACAGTACCCACAATGCCGTGCGACTTCCCATTAACCCCTAAAGTGCAGCGACGTCCTATTGCTATGGCAACAGAGTTTGCGGTCGTTTAGAGCAGACTGCGACGAAAACTAGCTATAAGAAGACGGACATATAACTTTTTTTAAGCAACGGAAAGTAAAGCCTACAGGTGTAACTATATGTTTTATTTGGAATTAATCTAATTAAGGTAAATAATACTTATTCTAGCTACAAAATTATGTCTGTTGTAGTATTATTATTTACGCTAACGTTAGCTACATTACCGTCGTTGCTGTTGCTATACTGTTGTGGCTGACATGATCTCGTGTGTCTGCATTAAAATCAGTCCAAGTGAAGATGAGGACTGTAACTTCAGCCAGTGGCCAGAAGGAAACAATTCTCGTGAGAAGAAGCGAATCGGCGGATGCTCGGGAGATTGGCAGCCTCATTGGCCCCTCAGCTCAGGCGGTGTTTGGAAGAGTCAGTGTGATTCATCTTCTGTAAGAATTTTTTTTTTTTTAACATTTTAACTGTAGACTTCAGACAGTAAGGAATAGACTAACATGTTACATACAGTGTACAACAGAAGTGAGTACAATGTCACCCTGCAGTGTAACTTACATATCAAGTGATTCAAAATTGTATCACCTCTGCCTTCTTTCAAAGATGACAAATTGAGTATTTTCTCTTATTGTCAATCAGACAAAAGTGTTTAGAAAAACTGTATTGAAAATATAGACCTTGAAATAGAAGTTCTGTGTAACAATTGTGAATACACCTGTGATCACTGACAAGTTAGAAAACCTCTAATCACTGAGACTAAATTGAATCCACCTGTGATTTCCACTTACCTAACTGCATGAACATGTTCTTGAAATGATCAGTGAGCACCAGAAGTTTCTCACTTTTTGACCTTTAAGCAGTGTCTACCTGCAATGTCTACATCATGGCTCCACATAGAAAGGAATTGTGAGAGGAACTGAAAAATCTGATTGTGAGACTTCACAAGTTTGGAAAAGTATAGAAGAAGACCACTAACCAACTAGAAATGAGTTGAAACACAGCTGCAGTAGTAACCAGGAGGTATAGAGGGAGCCATAGTACCACTAAGCAGAGCTGCAGTTACTGTTCTCCCCAAATGACACCACACACAGGGCATTACAATGTACAATCTAGCTCTGATAAACAGACAGGCAAGTGTTTCATACTTGGCACAGAAGTCATCAGTAAAAATTAGAGTTTCTGTGAAACTCAAACAGTGTGAAGTACATCTGAAAAAGTCACTCGTGCTTGCTATTCGCTACAAAACTGCCAGAGTTAACCATGCCAAAAACATGGACAGAAGCCAGATGAATACTGGGAGCACATTCTTTGGTCAGATGAGACAAAGATAAATTAATTTGACTCAGATGGGGACTAGCATGTCTGACATGAATCTGACCAGGACTACCACAGTGAATGCATAGTCCTGACAGTGAAACTAGCGGCAGGAATGTGATGATATGAGGCTTCATAAGTGCAAAAGGTGTTGAGAAGATGATATATATATATATAGATGGTGAATGTCTGTGAATATACCAAGGTACCACCTGACAGGGTGACTCCCAGTCTGCGGAAGACTGGCTGAAGAGCAGTAGCTATTCCAGCAAATAATGCAAGCACACTGCCAAGAAAAAAGTGAAAACTATGACCTGACCCACATATGCTGTCTGACTTTAAACCAACAGAACACCTTTGTGGTATGTTAAAGAGAAAGGTAGAGCGACACAGCCCCTCCAAGAAAGAACAGATGTAAAAATAGAAGAATGACAGAACATCTCTCTAGAAATTTGTCCAATTCTGGTATCCTCCTTGCTGATGAGGATTAAGTCTGTCACAGGTGGACATACAAAGTATTGAAAAAACCTCAGCAATGACAGGCATACTGACTTTAATTGCATTGATGTACATTTGTTGTTTAATATACCTGCCAAAGTAACACCAGGAACATTATTATTTAAACTGTGTATAAAGCTAACAGCTAGTTTTGTTCATTATCATTTAGGCTATAAAAAAAAATCCACAGTAATGATAAATACCTATGACAAAATATGAAAACTGCACATACTACATACTGCAGTTTATTGTACATGCCATAGCTATGTTTACTTTATTCTTATTTGTACTGTGTACATTTCTCATTCTGATGTACTAACATTTATACATATCTATATGCACTTAGCTACTGCTTTGATGATAATAATAGGTCTCAGTTTAATCTAATCTAATGTCATATAATTAATATTGGAAAGTTTTGCCATCAAAAAAACAGCAGCTGTGATTAGCTTGAATTGATGTCTTCAAGTAGTTTCTAACAGTGGAAGTTTTGGTGGTGAAAAAACACAAAAAAAATGCCCATTACTTCTGCACCCACTGTTGCTTAATTCATTTTAAATATTTATGAAAGCAAAAATAATAACTCATATATGACCAACAGAGATTTAGATTATTCATGCTAAGTATGGTTTGAAATAATTTTCTTGACATTTTGATCCCCCCCCACCCCCCCGAAATGAAATCACAGAACTATGTCATGCAAGGCAAGGCAAGTTTATTTGTATAGCACAATTCATACACAAGGCGATATAAGGTGCTTTACAATGGAAAAAAAATGCTTTCAGCACAGAACTGTAAAATTAATTTTAAGATGATTTAAAAGTAGACATTAAGATCATGCATTAAAACCATAGAAATAATACATAGTTAAGCAATAAAAGTGCATTAAAAGTCAAAAAAATAGATTGAGCGTCTAAGATAAAGCTTCAGTAAATAATACGGTTTTCAGCCTTGATTTTAAAAAGCCGACAGTTTGAGCAGAATTCAGGTGTTCAGGCAGTTTGTAGGAGAAGACAACCAGCAATTATGACAATGTGTAATGTGAAACCTCCCTGAATTTAGTGTCTTGTTTCACCTCTGCTTTCCTAAATTTTTCAGAGAGAAAGCCAATCTGGCCGTGACTCTGACCAATGAAAAGGACGACATCCTGGCTCATGCTTCTTTCTTGGATCACCCTATTGGAGACTTGGTGGATCAGGCTCAGTGGGAACCTTTCCTGCAGAAACACTTCAGTGCTGAAAAGTGCACAGTCTGTATCTTTCTTTAATTCAGATTCTACTGCAAATGGATGGCTAGTTTTTAAGTATACATGATATCAACAGAACTAACCTGACCAAATGCTAAGACTTAATCAGTATTTAAATTTTGAAGTAAAGCTATTTCCTAGAGCAGGTGTAATGAAGTGAGCTGACATAAGCACTGGAGGAAACTAGTTTCTTTGTCTTCTTTCTACAGCCTCTCAACACGCTTTTCCTCCACCTTTTCGTGGCTGAGACAAATTTCTCCAAAGCAAGTGCAAAGGAGATAATGAGGTACTGAAGATGTAAAATCTGCCAGAGTTTAACTTTTGAATGTGACTTTGTCTGAGCTCTAGTATTATGCCATAAGATTGTACAGCCCTATTTGTTAATGCATGTGCTGTATATAGTTTTGGAATTACGTGAACGACTAATATGACACTATTAGGGTTCAGCTTGAACATCATCAGTATTAAAAATGAGAGGTGCTACAAGATGCTTTAGTTAGAAGCAGCCTATGTTAGGTCCTAAAAGGTTAATACAACATTTGTCTAATTCTAGTCTCTTTATTGTTATTCTTTTTACAGGGCTGTCTTTAATGCTGTTACTGAGCTTGAATACATCTGCCTGGTTAGTCCAAACCTTGGTGGTTTAGGTAAAGAATGTCCTCAAATTTAGTGTTAAGGTCAAAATGCACAAGTGAAATAATTGTGAAGAGACTTAGCCTCATGATTTCTGTGTTTCCAGAGCCGGCACTGGAAGAGATTTTTGAACCGCTGAAGCGTTTGACTGACCCAGGGCATCAGTGTTTAGCATTAATAACCCACAGACAAGAACACTTTCCATGCCTTCATGTCCGCCCAGCCAGGTGATTTCAGCTAATTCCTCCCCTCTTACACATGTCTTGCTAGGAAATAATAAATCTGTACAGTCCAGTGAAAAGGTCATGAAAATCAAGGTAGTGGGTAGACATGTTAAAGATGCACTAATTGACTTTTTCCACAGTCCTGACATATTATCACTTTGCTAAGGTGTTATCAAAAAATGTCCTAATCGCACATGCAGAGGGCATAGAGTGAGGTTAGCATCCTATTTAACTCATTTTTTATCACTTCATCAGTGTACACCCAATCTTCACTCTCCATTCTTCTCAGATTTGATCTTCACCAGCTCCTGAGAAACTATCTGACTCATTTTCCAGACATTCCTTTTTTCATCAGCTTATTCCGATCTCCAGCTCACTGCTGTTGCTAGCAATGAAACAAATGAGATCATTGAGCGATAATGCTACATAGAATAGTGGCTAAAATCTTTGTACAGCTATATGTGATGATGATTCTCAATGAGTTGAGCACTTTCCATCGTGTAGAGCCGTATTTCATTCATTATAATACAAAAATAAAAATTAAAAAAAAGGATTTGTGTTGCTTTGAAATGTTAGCTTTTTGTATTTTACAGGGTTGAAGACTATGACGACATTATGCAGTTATTTGAAAAGCAAAGAAAGCAACCAGTCAGCTGGTCAGCTGTCTTTGACCAGCCGTACTTAATGGCAGAGCTCCTTGAGGCCAAGTCCAAGGACTATCGCAGTGCTGTTTGTGAGGTTTGTTCTATCCTCGAGCTGCTTCTCTCGTTTAAACCTAATTCAAACTTAATTTTAGGCGAATCTTTGCTGTTACCGTGTCCCTGAAAAGTTACCCACAGCGGCTATTAAAATGCATTAAGTTCATCCTTCCTGGCTGTGGGGTCTTATGTGAGTTACTGTATGTGATTCAGTCATTTGTTTAACTGTTCCAGTCTAAAAATAATGAAATAGCAGCTCACTGGTGAGGCTTTGACTGATTGTCAGGAGCCCTGGTGGGGTTAATTCCCTCAGGACCTGGGAGACGACAGATCTCCTCTCTCTTCCCCACCAGTCGAGCTGACATGTGTTCATGGCAGCATATGGCAGATACGAGCTGATACTTGGCCAAGACATGCTCTCACTGAACATATTGTGTCCAGACATCTGAAGCATTTGGGCTTTTTGTCTGATTATGTTCAGCACTCAGAGAACAAACAATCCAACAATATCCCAGAGGGTTTGGCTATTCAGGCCACTCCGAGCCAGAAACTATTTGTGAATCAATAAAATGTGTTGTGTAGATGTTTTTTGAGTTATTTTATGATCCTGTTAGATGGTCGGTTAGAGACACAGCACGTCTACTTGTGTTTTATGTGTCATGAGAATTAATTGGTGTTTGTAAGCTCAGTTCCAAATAATGAAGATTTGTGGATAATCACTAACTAGAAGAGAAAGATCCATTTCGAGTCCTCATCCTCAAAGTTCTAAAAAAAAAAAAAAAAAAAAAAAGCAAACTGATTCTCTTCAGTTCCATTACAACAAGTCCACCTGCTGAGGAAAAGCATGTGATGTGACTGAAAGCTTCAGAACCAGTGAAGTAGTTACTGTTTCTTAAGTCAAAAGTAAAATTTGGACCTCAGTACTTTTGCTAAAACTAAACACAAGCTATATTTGTTTAGGTCATTTTGAGTTAGCCACTGGTTACACCACTGGTGTTGCTGCAGTGCATTTGATAGAGATCATCTGCCAGTCTACATAGCCAGGCAGTCTGTGATATTGTATTCTGATGACTTTCTGCCGATGCAGTTTGAGTCTGTTGATGTTGATTTTTCTCTGCCAGTGGCTGCTTGTTTTACTTAACTCTTTTTCTGTTGGTTGTTCTTAACAAAGCAAAAGTGTAACTGCTAATTACTTAAGAAGCTCTCACACACAGTGTTTTTAAAACAGAAAGACCTGGTCAGAGATTTCTGGGTTGTGAACATACAGTTTTAATAGGAGTGTGTTTCCTCCACAGATCGATGGAGCTGTTGTTGGTTTCATCAGTGTTACTGCTGATGTTGATCTCACGGAGCTCCATGCCAGCTTTGAGCTGAGTGAGTCTGATGGTTTGTGCAACATGCAGCAACCGAAGCCTGATGACCCTGCTGCACAGTGTGACCCAAGTGAGGATGAAAAAGAACAAACCCAAGCATCCACTTTACAACAGGTAACTGAACTGATGTAAACACCCACTAAGCTCATATCAGAGAAATTATGAAATAATACAATTTACACTCTCACAGATAACACAGGTCCATTCTGTCAAATGTTACCCCTGCTAAGAAAGTTAAAAAGAAACAAACTCATCAGTATATTGCGTATTGTGTTGGTTCTGTACTACAGAAAATTTGATTTGAAATGAAACAACCATCGCTGTCTATTCTTTTGCTTCCTTCTTCACATTTATTGATTATGTGATGAAACCGTCTGAACCCCAAAATCCACTGACAGGTTTGAGAGGCATCTATGTTTTTTTTTTTTTTTTTTAAATCGCCAAAATAACACCACTTATCAGTCAGAAACACTACTGTGCAAACCGAAAGAACTTTCAAACAATTCTTGAACTAATCAAGTAGGATGTGTAGTTCTGTCAGTAAAAATATCCAAATCTAAACCTAAAACTGATATTTTCTTTAAAAAATAAAACAAAATAACTTTATTCCACATGTCTAATTTAAAAAGTGGCTAAAAGTAAACCATGCGTATAAATAAAATAAATGCAGCGTGGCCAAAAACTGTATACAGTGAAGCAGGTTGTCAGCAAATTGTTGAACGATACATTTATCATAGTGACGTAGTTCTGTGGAGTTAATGTGCAAAGTAGAGTGAAAAAATCCCAATTTGTGGAGGTTGTGAAAAATGTAAATATTAAAATATGTATAGTAGTAGAACCCCCTGTTTGCCAGTGTTGGGACCACCTGTGGGCAAAAATGTTATGCATGCTGATTAAAAATTTTGTGAAATATATAACCAAAGAAGTAAAATTTTTGTCTCTTCTTTTTTTAATGATTTCTAACATTGTGACTTTGTTATACTTCACAAAAGAGTCCTCTCTGCTTCTTGCCATGGTTGTGTTGTTTCCGTAGAGCAGGATTTTATTTTACATTAAAAATGAGCCATACTGAGTAAAAATGTGACAGTAAGAGAAAACACCTAGAAACTCCTTGGGCTTCAGAAGGTTAAGGACAGATCGAGCCAATTATAAAGCTTCTAGTCTTCACCTTGTGTCTACTGTCACTATCACTCTCATGTCAACAGGAGGAGGCACAGTCCACTGGAACGTTTTCAGGGAAATCCAATGCTTTCTGCATTCAGCTCTTCGTTATTGACAAGAAATATGAGACAAGGTAAGGTTTTTATAATTAAAGAATAAAGCTGTCAGTTATGTGTATTTACTTACTGTCATCAAATTCAATGAAAAGACTAAAACCATCAATGAATGTGTCCTACTGCAGGTATTATCTTTATGCAAAGCCTGATGCGTCTCATACATCTGTGCCATAGAGCCCCATTGTTGTCCAAAAACTATTAAAACAAATCAGTGAGCCCCACTGTTGCACTGACTGACACGGTCATTTAGTAATATGAACAAACACATTGTAGTTTCTTTTTATTCAGTCCAAGAGACACCATTCTGCTGCCCCAAATACTTACTAGAGGACCAAATAATAATAATAATGGATTAGATTTATATAGCGCTTTTCAAGGCACTCAAAGCGCTTTCCAATGAATCCATTATTCATTCACTCACTCACACATTCTCACTCTGGTGGTGGTAAACTACATCTGTAGCCACAGCTGCCCTGGGGCAGACTGACGGAAGCGTGGCTGCCAATCCACACTTACGGCCCCTCCGACCACCACCAACATTCATACACCAGTGTGAGTAGCTGCACTGGAGGCAAGGTGGGTAAAGTGTCTTGCCCAAGGACCACAACAGCACAGAGCTGGAATCAAACCGCCGACCCCTCAATCATTGGATGACCCGCTCTATCACCTGAGCCACAGCCGCCCCATAGTGTGGGTTAGTTCGCAGCTAAAAACTGTCCCTAACATATGCCCAGCTTCCTCTGTGACTAGCTGTTTTTAGATATTACTAAGCCTATTGTTAGAGGGAAACTTCACTTAAAATATATTTTATTGAGCCATTTTTAAAGATGTCCTCTGCAGAAACTACAGAAATTAAGACACCGACCAGGATGAGAATTCAGAAAGTCCTGATTGCTGCCTGATGCATCCTGTTGACAGCAATAGAAATCCATAATGATTCCAGTTGTATAAGACTTAAAAGCAGTGCTTTTAATTACAAATAATTTATAATTAAAAGTTTAGTACACATTTTTGGCATGAAATAGGATTTGTAGGCTAGGACAGAAAAGCCTGTTTAGTGTAGTTTAAATGTTAAAACATAAAAGTGAAATATGATATTTTTTGCAGGTACCTGTAGATTAAATAAGACATAAAAAAAAGGTACGAAGAAGTGACAGAACACAGAATGCTTTTTTAGAATTTATGCTCTGTAATTCACAGATGTCACTGTTTACAAACAACTTTTAGTCAGAAGTGTTTCATTTGAAGTTCACATGTTTTTCTCAGTTTTGTACATTTCTGAGGCGGTAACTCGGCAGCAGTGGTGGCAGCCGTCCAGAGCTACATCAGTCATATGCTGAGTTAAAGCAGAGAGAGTGACTGTTAGTTGGCTCCTGCTGTGCTCCTCTCACCACCGCCTTACCTCCCAGCTGTTACTGAATATGGAGCCGAGTCGCTTCCTGCTGAGAGTGAGCACGTTATTAATGAGAGCTGCGCTTAAAGTGACAGAGACTTGAAGGCGAGAAGTTGGGCTGGAGGCTGCAGCCAGATTGGTGGGCCAGTTGTTCCACCACAATGCTCACCAACCTGGCACAGACACGTATTTTTACTTAACTTTCATTTACTCTTCTTCTCTTCCAGATCAGTGGACTTTATTCCACATATATTCAAGCTTTTCCCTGTGAGTATGTTACGGTTAAAGCACTGGCTGATGTTCTGACTGTAAATAAGTGAATGATGACTGTATGTAAAGGAAACGTTTCTGTGTCCCTGAAATAATAAAAATGTCCCAGAATTAGGCCAGGTAAAGAAATCAGTTTCAGTATTTAACTGTACACAAACAAATTTCTTGACACACATGAGCAGTTTTCTAGTAATTAAACAGACAAGACAGTATGGAGACAGTTCATGGTATGATAATGTTGTTTTTAAAGTGCACAGGGATCTGTGTTAATACTGAAACACTTGACTTCCAGTACTGTGTAAAAGTTTAGACAACACAAATGTTTAGATTGTTTTTGCTGTTAATTTTTGACCTTTATTTGTTAGTTGATAGTGTAAAGTGACAAGTGAAAGGGGCAGGGAGAGAGGAGGTATGACAAGCAACAAGGGTCCCTTGTCAGTAAATGCACCATAGATATTACAGCATGTTGGTATCTGGTTTAACCATTAGGCCACCACATCTTGAGATTCCTATCTGTCACACAATACTGTCAGGGAGGCATCTGATCACGCCCAAAATTCAACAAACCCAGATACTCAATCAGAATCAAAAAAACAAACTATATTCAGCCCAAAAGGAGTCCCGCAACAGATGGTCTCCACCCTACAGGATCTCAACATCATGGAGTCAGTCTGAGTTACATGAAGAGACAGAAGACACTGAGACAGATTTACTCATTCAAGATAGAATCAAATTGAAGGGAAGTTAAATGTCAAACATGCCTGAGATTTTTTCTAAATAACCTCTTGTATGATTCATATTCAGTAGATCTACTTCGCGTGGTGTAATTGTTGGTTAATGCTGACCTTGTGTCTTTCAGGACCTGAACTTCTGCATCATCACAGTTCCTTCTGGGGCCCCTGTGTTCCCCTTGTTACAGAACTTTGTCAGGGTGCCCTCGGGCCCCACCAACTTACTGTCCCGTGAACTGTACATCTGTCACCGTGCTGGACTCAGGTGTCTCATTTTGTATGATTACAAAGATATTAATGTCTCCATTTTGATAGTGGTCATACATGAAACGTACAAAACCACATTCAAGTCATTTCGCCTGCTGGATCTTTCTTCAACGCAAGTAAGAAGGCTGGTGTTGCAGTTCTTTATTTATACTGTACAACAATGGAAGTATTAAGAGAATGTTTTTCTTTCAAAACTTGTACATTTTTACAAGATGAAAAAGAGGCTGACTTCAGTAACAGGATAATATGATAACAGAGACAGGAGATATTTGAGAGTAGTCTGTGTTACGATACTGCGTCCCACAGAAAACAAAGTATCCGGTTTGTTGTCTTGTTGTCTTGTCTGAGAAATTAAGTTCCAAATCTAAAAATGATCATCTTAATAAGAAAACTATTTATACACCTTATTTCAATGGCAAATAACTATGCATTCATTTCATTATTTGAAAAATCATTAACGGACTCCTGCTATACAGACAAAATCCACAAGGGGTCCACAAATCCCTGTGTTAGAAGTAATGTTTTATACAAGCATAAAATACAAAGTATAAACTGCTGGGTCATTTTTTATGGTAAAAACTCATGTGTACATGTTACAACTTTGTGGATTTAATGTTGTTGTTCTTGCAGGAGTGTGGAGGTGAGGCCGGCTGTGCCTGCAGACCGACCTGCTGTCTCTGGTCTGGTAAAGGATCTGAATCTGAGCGAGTTTCTGCTGCAGGACCTGGACCGCTTCTACGAGAGCCGCCGTGATACAGTCAGTCAACATACAGTGATGCTAACACACCTGGAGCTGGCTTCAAAACCCACACCTCAACTGTGGTTTAGGTCCAGCAAATAGTCCTAGACATCAAAATTTAACTGTACCTCTTATTTCCTTGAATGTTGGGTAAATTAAGACTTTTTCCAAATTAAGAAACACTCTCCCTTCACTTCAGAAGAAAGCTTTTGCTTTCTTAAAGAAACTAACAGTTATAAGGTTTTTTTTATTGCGAAATGTGTAACACAATGCATTTTTCTCAATTCATGCCAATTACACAGAGGTCAGAGTTCAGAGTTTGCTTGAATGATGAATGATTGACTGCAAATACGTCAATTTTATTTTTCTGACATTTTATTTACAACATTCAGTCACTCTGCACTTTTTTCTGTGATTGTAGCAATAGAAAAGCTTTCTCTTACAGATCAATGATTGACTGCATCATATTTGAAATGTAACCATGTGTCGGGCATAACTGAACATTCCTCCTGACTTTATTGCATTACTTTCAGGAAATCCTTTATTCACAGGCTATATGCTGTGTTTTTATGGAGATTAAGGCCTTACACAGGGTTTAAAAACTTCCACCTTCTCTGTGTGATTCTCCAAAAAAACAACATTTTCCTGAATGTACGTACATTTTGATTTGTGGTCAATATTCTCCTTAAAAGATGCTAAAGCTGTAAGAGACAGTAAAGGACAAACATTTTCTGTTACGCGCCAGTGATCGACTGTTTTTTTTACAGCTGACATTGATACCAGCGATAGGGAATCAAGGAGACTGATACACATTTGCAGTAAAAATGCTTTTGTTTATTCATGTTTTCTGCATATTTAATTAAAAAAGAGCTTCTCAACGTGTGTCCTTCAGTGTTGATAGACTATTATTATGACCTATAACCAATCAGATTTCAGAGTTGTTGATATTGTTCAAGACCGCAGAATGAAAACTACAGATAGAGAGAGGTGACTGCAAAAGTAGCACATTTTAGCATTTATTTATTTTAATAAGAATGAAGGGAAAAAATATGCAAAAAGTCTGAAAATTGTGACTATCAACCCATAATTAGTGAGGGGTTCAAGAATGCATAACGTCACTGCGTTCCCCAAAACCTGTGCCATAGTTCATCCTGATTTCATCCTGATATTTTTTAAACATACAAATATATTTACTTTTTAAAGTTTACTGGTTTGCAATTTTTCTTTTTTTGATAAATTAATAATAAAGTCAGAATATAGCATTGATTCATGCAGTAGCTGTGTACAACATTAGACATTTTCTTTGGCCAAAAATTAACCCATAAAAAAGTTTTTAACAATTAATATGTAAATTGTTAAGGTTGCATTGCTTTTTGCTCCCCTTAACTTTAAAAATGAGATGATGATTATTTTGGTCCATCAAGTGTGACTGGAGCCGGTACGATGATTGTCTTGGAATAACGAGGAATATCGCACGTATGCCAGGGAACAGATTGGTGAGAATTCAGTTGAACGGATTTTCCTCTCTGACTGACACCCCAGCTGTCACTGCTGCAGCTCCAAAACTGATAATTACTTCTCAAATGAGAATGCAGCCACTTCATGTGTATTCATGGCACTGGACTCAGCTAGTGCAAGAAAAAGTGAGTTCAGCTCATGTTTAGCTCAGTCCACACATGTAAATTTCCATATTTTCTTTTGTTCTCTTGTTTCTCAGAACGCAGTGCCGCTGCAGGCCTTCGTCTCAGAGGCGGACGGTGAGGTCGTCGGGATACTCATCATCAGAGACGAGCAGGTGAGTGCAGTTTATTAGATTTAAGATCAACCTGAAGTTCTGCACCTGTCTCTGAGAATCAATAAAGGGCAACAACACCACAAAATGTCTTCACTGCACAACTGAAATGCTTTTTTCCCCCCACATGTTCAGTGTTTATCCATTAAGCCGTCATATTCACAAACCTCTTTTTTAAAGGTCACCAATACACCACTTTTACATTTAACTGTAAGTTTAGTTAACAGGAAGCCTTTGAAAACAGTTCTAATAAAAGACAAAGATACCAATGAGTTGCATTAAGGGAAATAAAGGATCCAAATTATATCTCGGCTTTGCGGTACCAGTTTTGGTTTCTGCGATTTCTTTTTAAATCTGTCTAATATGACTTCTAAAGCTGCAATACTAAAATTGCATCCATTCAGGCAGCCCACAGATTTATGTGCTTTACGATTTTGTCCAGTTTTTGTATTGTTTGACAGTACGGGCTCAGGCTCATCCCAACACAGTCAGCTCTGAAATCACTGTCACACTCTGGAAAGATACACTCTACTTACTTTTGGGACCTTTACCTTTTTTTTTCATTTTAAACTTCAGATCCTCCAAAGCTTCTTTCCACATATTTCCAAAGCCGAGACAGTAACAGGAGCATGTTAAAAAACAACTGTAAAATAACACTTTGTAGATCTAAATTTGGACCATCAGCTTTCTCCAGAAAAGGTTGTCAACTCTACAAAATTTTCATGTATGCAACACAATTAATGTGTTTTGTTTTAAGTATTAGTTTGCACCCACGTCTGTATTGTGTTTTATGAGAGTGAAAGCCTTATATTTTAGTTGTACTGTGTATGTAGGAGCAATAGAAACAAGAAAAAAGTAGCAATAGCTATGAACTCACATCAGCTTCTGTATTGGAACAGCATTGTGTCTGTCACTAATTCAAATTCAAAATGCTGGAGTAATTAAAAAAAAATTAGGTGTCCTTGATAGCTAAACACAACTTGAGAATACACCGTGCAAACACACAAAAAACACCAGTTTGACAAAACAGAGGCAGTATTTAGAATAAATTGCTGCAAATACAGAAAGCAAGCAATTATAGAAATGAGCTGCGAATAGCACAGATATGAAAATGGAAAGTCAGTGCTATTTAGAGTGTATTTACAGAATTTTCCCACATTTTTTCCCCTTAATTTGTCTGTGTTTTGTCTTTTTTACTTAATGTACACCTACTATACATTAAGTAAGATGGAAAAATGCATTTAGTTATGACTGATATTTCACCACAAAAAGAAAACACGACATCATTTTCTACACACTGCTCATTTAGTAAATTCAGACTGATCTTTTCTAAAACTGTTAGAACAGGACAGGCAAAAATGGATTATTAAAAAAATACAATATTAATTAAAGGGCTGAAATGAAATGTATTTGCTTAACACTTTTAAATAAAGATAAGTCTGCTGTTGAGTTCTATATTTGTTGTGTCATTCATTGCTAGATTTATGAATAATTGAGCCCTTAAGCAGGTAAAATATGTACAGGAATTTAAATGAATTGAAAATATTCATGTTTATGCTTCAATGAGAAACAGCTTTTAATTTTCATTTTATTTAAAGGGGGCAATGATGGAATAACTTTTTTAAACAAAAGAAAATAAATACAGAGATACACTGAACATCAAATACAAATATTTATCTTGGAAATGTTTCTCTGTCACAGAGTACTCATTTAAAACTGTCTTTGTCAGGACATCGAGTACATTCGTGCCCACTACAACATTGAGGACTTCATCTATTTCAGCCATCATCGCTATGAAGAGCACGCTCAGATACGCCACTTCGTCCTCAAACCCTTCTTCCAGCACTTCACCAGGCACTTGTTTAAGGAGGTCCTCCGGCTGGCTCACCAATCTTGCCTGTACCACCGACTCTATCCCCGCTGCCACAGCCAGGAGGTGAGTGCACAGGGACCTTCAGGCCCTCACTGGCCCCTCATCGCCGGGCCCCTTCCAGCCCGTGTGCACGCACAGTCAGATTCATGTTGTCATTAGTGTAATGAGCCCCAATTCACACACTGCAAAAAATATCCTAAGTCAAAGTTGATCGTGGTGAGTTGATTTCAATGTGACACTTTTACTTTTAGGAGTTTTTGTCCTGAGACAGAAACAAATCACGCTAAATAGACTCCAAGAGAATACCATTTCATTCAGGAAAATTGATATTTAGTTTCCAGAGATGCAGAGATTGCACAATCGTATTCGACCTGACTTTCACATTCAGCTGTAACTGTCTCCCTGAGAAATTCATGGTGGCTCAGAATAATTTCTGCGACATGTGTCACTTCTATAACTGGTCAAATTGCATTTGTGCCTTTCAAAGTAAAATACTAGTAAGTTCACTGACATATTGAATAGCTTCTGTTTTTCAGCTCTGGCTTTATTAAAACAATGTCTATTCTTCTGCTTGAGCTTTTCTAACTGATTTGTTACAGCCTGTAAAAACTCACACTGTCAGACAATTCATCTGTCTTAAATGTTTCATCAATAAAAATCACAGACCAAAGGTGAGCAAAAGAAATAAATAAAACCTGCTAGAAAACTTGTTTATAAATTTTAGGGGTATTTCTGAATGTATTCTTGAGTTCCTGTAATCTGAAAAATGAATTGGTTTTGGTTTGGAGGCCTGAATGATGATCTTGTCAGATTGTAGGCTGCTGTGGACATGTGCACGATCATAAATGATGGTAAAAAGGGATGGCTAAACCTTGCTGATTAGTGATATCTTACTTTTGTTTGCTATCTGGGTTACTTAAAAATGTTACTATTTATGGGGAGAGGATGCGAAAGAGAGCAGCACATTACTTAGTTTTTAATAGACAAATTAAAAACTTTAAAACTAACTCAGATTCATGACTTTTGTCATCAGTTAATGTAAAGCTCAAAATATGTCTCAACTTGTCCTCCTTCATTCCTATGGAATATTGCATGTAAGCCAATGAGAACTGGGTTTAAAAAAAGAAAAACTTGAATTTTCCTTTACATTTTTCCTGATTTTTCTTTGTGCTAAGAGCAAATCAGTATGTCATATATTGCAGATCAAAGTGTGTTCTATAGCCTGATCTGAGAAACGGGATAGCTCATGTTGAAGTGTTGTAGCTCTCAGCAGGTCATTTTTTGCAGAGTGCCGCCCTCAGCAGGCTGCTGTCCCAGGGGTCGGGGCAGCAGGTGTCGGCAGCGCTGCCAGCTCCACCTCTCCACACCATAATAAGACATTTCCTCAACATGTAGAGGCCTCCACTTCCTCTGCTAATTACCTTCCACAAACAAGCACCAGATTGGGAGATGATGATGTGCAAATAGAATAATGGCAGAAGATAACCAGAGAATTAGCTCTGTGGATGAAGCACTGGGTGATGTTTTCCAGTCATAATCAGCCTGTATTGGTGGCAGAGACCTTGCATCATCTAACCTCTTCACCTGAGCTCATTATCACTGTGCAGCCTTCCAGTTGCCCCCTGAGCATCCAAGCTGATGCTGTTTAACGTCCAAGGGGATTTTTTTCCCCCTTCTCTGAGCTCACGACACTGTTCTGTGCCCTCTTCTTCTGCACTCAGAATTCCTGTGTCCACCATCTGGATTTTGTCCTCAACTGTGCGGTCCCAGTCCGCCCGCGACGCCAGATCATCTACCCGCTGGAGGAGCTTGGCATGAATGCCCCATCCAGGCAGCTCACAGAGGACCAGGTGGGCACAGCAGCAGCTGGTTGACAGGAAGCAGCCTGCCAGGGAATGTTGATGAGCTGAAGGCTGCTGAGGGAGCACAGCAGGGTGTGCATGTGTCCACTAGACGGTGCTGTTTCAAAAGAGAACAGAATGTCATGACACTGTGTCCACACAAAGGTATGGAGGGGAAACGCCACTACTGAGGGATGATAGAAAGCACAGTATGATGGAATGAATGAATGCTAAAAGTTTATTTAGTACATTTTACACCAACAAACATCATTTCAGGCAGTCTTTGAACAGCTTGTTTCACAACCACTAATATACAGACATTATACATCAAAATTATGTGTTAAACAGTAAACTAAAGTAACACAGTTATGTGTAAAAGCTTCAGGCTCTAGAAATAAGGTAGGGATGAATTGAAGTAACGGCTTGAATAGTTTTTATTTACTAGTTACAGTAATTTCATACAGTAACTTCTGAAATCTGAATCAAATACATCTTCTGTCTCTTTGTGTACTCCAGACTGGTTTTATGATGCTGAGACTAGCTGCCATGGTTTAGGGTTGAAGAAATAATGGATTTTAAATCCAAAAATGCTACAATGTAGGCTATCACATAAATAAACTAATGTAAATACATGTCTTTATTTTGAGCAGACTGAAACTTTCTTAAGTTGGTTATGCTTACCCATTGATCAAGGTGTGCTGTATAGTTCAGGCATGCAGGCTGTGGTTTCACTGACCTAAGTCCAGTCCCATTATTTAATAGTCTCATTTTGCATAATGTCTGACCTAGGGTTAAAACTGGGGTGTCAGAGGTTTCGCCAAATCTGTCACATTGTAAATCTATTACACAGTAAATATTAACTAAGGCGTGACTTCAGGAACATCATATTACAAATAAAGTCACAATATGCATCATAAAATTTGCAATTAACTATTTTCCCCAAATCACTCAGCCCTATTGTAGATGAACACAGTTCTGTCTGACTCCGGCTAGATTTTTGGGCTCATTCTCCTGCTGCAGAACTAATTAGATGGTATTGTGTGATGGATAAGAGTCAAAACATCCAAAATGGCCAAACCGTTTGCACAGCACTGTATGTGTATAAAATTGTTCAGATGGCTTGTTTTGTTTGAAATGCATTCATTATTCCACAACTACAGATTTAAAGAAAGATATTTTCTTGTTGGTCAACTCATTATTTAGAAATACATGCTGACAACTGAGCTGCTTGAATCTGTTATCAGTGAAAACTACAATTTAAAAAAAAGTGTGTTAGTTACAACACGTGTGCTCATTTTTGCTGAAAACAAAAGTAGAAATATTTAAAATTTAAAATGCTCAAAACAGTTAATGTAGAAATAACAGGTGAAACTTGAAGTGTGGTTGGTGGAACAGCTTTAAAAACTTTGGCCTGAACTAGTTCGTTTTGAGCCGTAAAGACAAATGTTTTTACTTCAGCCCTGAGTATCTCAGTGTTTTTGATATGTCAGCATGTCACCTTCTTTCAGGGCTACCTGAGTATTTCTAATTCCACCTGTTTATAGGGCCACTTTGACAGCATGTTAGGTAAGAGTGAACGAGACACAAGTAATAATTAGCAAACTCTGCATGTTTTTTTTCCCTCTTGTGTTTAAATTCTACCATAAATCATGTTCTGGTGTTTAATTTACAGTCCAGGCTGATATGAATGTGGCTGTGATTCATTTTAATGATCCTGTACTTTAAATATTTACCACATCTAGGAGTGCTCTTTGGACCAGCGGTGTCACAGTGTAGGCTCACATGTTCATTTCACTCCATAAAACCCACTCTCCCACCCTTCGCCTCGGTAACACGCCAGTAATGATTTCAAAGCTACCGTGCAGATAAGAGCTTCGCCTCCGAGCTTTGTCTCAGCCTCGTCCTGATGCTGGCCTCGGGATGATTAATCAAATTTAAAGCACCTGTTCCCTCTCTGTCAATACAGGATTGTATTACGCAGCGCCGTGGTCATTGTGTGCAAGAAAGGTGAGGCACCTCCAGTGTGATAAGAGCTGCTGCACCTGCTCCACCTCACATGCAGATGAGACAGGAGCTTTGTTCATCTGATTACCTCATCTGGTTAATTCCTGCAGTATTCAGATAGATGCATGTAGGCATTTAATTTTGCTTGTGTCCAATAAAAAATGAAGGGTTTTTACATATAAAGTAATACTCAATTTCAGTTAATGTCACAATTCAATGCCTACATGTCACATCAGCTTGAAAATCATTGTTTATCTGATCCATTTTAGAAATATTGTTTTGATAAAAGCAGCTTAATATGTAGAGGGTTTGCTCCGGCCTGGCTGCTGTTACCAGCAGTAACCCAGTCAAGCTTTAACACTCACATTTCATAGTATTTTATTTATGTGTAAGTGAACAAAAGGTGATTTTCAAAGAGAACTGCTGAATATTAACAAAAATCTGCAGCGTCAGTTCACCCTTCTGTGATCAAAAGCACTTTTTGAGAGTTTGGAAAGTTGTTAAATTATCTTTCTATGTTTTTCACAGATTTGAGCCTTCCGTATTTTTCCAAAACAAAATTCTAACTCGGAGTTTGGTGTTGAATATTTTAACCAGGGGAGTTTCACATAGAATAAATGAACAGGATTTATTCTTCCAGGGCCCCTCTCATAAAATATCTTCATTATCCACCGTAGTACAGCTACTTACATCCAGACAATGTGGCTTTTGCTGCTTTTTTTAAGTATCTAAATGTAAATACAGACTACACAATGTATATATATCGTATAAAATAGCCCAACGCTAACCTCCTTTATTTTCCTTCCATAGTCAAACCCCGAGCCAGAACATCTCTGCGCAAGTGACAGATGTCGGGCACACAGGGCCTCATGGAAATTATTTGAATATCACACAAAGGTTAATTCCACCCTTGGGTTTCCCCCTTTTTTGCTCGTTGCTGTTTTCATCCAACAAGGTACATTGTGGGGCCAATCTGCCTAATTATAGAAAATGAAGGAGACATTAGCTGCCTCAGATCACAGGGAGAGGACCAGAGACGATTGGAGGAATTGGGGAAATTAGAACGCTGTGTTCCACTAATTCCTGTGGGACGCTTTTGTAATTATTGTAGTAAAGTGTTCCTTAACTGTCAGGTCACACAGTTGATCCCTGTGTTTCAAACCCAAAACTACATTCATAGCCCTCTTCTCCTAAATGCGCTTATTTATTTTAGAGCATATGGATGTAGAACAAATGCCTAATTAGTACACAAGCTACAACAGACAATGAGATGGAATTACACCAATCAAAACAAATATATGTATAAAATGACCAAATACAAACAGAGCCCTTTGTTCAAAGATCAACACAACTGCCCAAATTCACAACCATATCAAAAAAGGTTCCCATATTATCTTCCAGTTCAAAAAAATTCAATATGTTTTACAACTTTGTCTGTTAGAAAGTAGATTTATACCCTGCAATTTTGAAAAAATACATTTTAAGGGAGATGAAGAATGAATGAAATGAGGGCAAGGGCAGGACTCATTCTGGCTGAACATTATGTGATCTGTCAGTTCATTCAAAATCTTATTCAGTGATTTGACAAAATATCAGATGTTATAAAGTCTATATGCTATTGGAAATGATTTGTATGGAGCATAATTTCCTTTGTCTGTCTAACAACAGCATTAGAAACCCTGAAGGTCCTGGTGTACAAATACTAAATTTAATGTTGAGCAAAGTTTCAAGAGGCGAAAAAAGTTTGGTCATTGTATTTGAGATAAGTGCTCTTGCATTATATAAATGTAGACATTGAAGTCCTTCAGTTAGCTGAATTCTGTCGTAAAATATGTAAGTTTCTTGCAGTGGTCTTTTAGAAAATCAGAATATGCAGAACAAGGACAACTGATAGAGTGTAATCAGGTTGCAGTGGTTCAAAGGGAGAAGAATTTCTTTAAAAGTTGAATATTTAAAGACAATGTAGGTGCAACAAAGCACATTGTTGACTCCACCCAGTCGCACCAAGACAGTGGCCGACTAGCCAAAATAATTACATCTTATGTCTTTTCTGAAACATTTTTCCTTGACCTGAAGGAAAGACGTGAAGGGGAAATCATGAAGCCATATCAAAAGACAACTGCAGTGCAAAAAGAATTCAACTACAGTCACACTGGGCTATGTAATCATGTGACAGTTGATGTTGTTGACATGGCACCGCTGTGGATGGTGCGTTACTTTGAATTGCCCCAAGGAATTGTGAATTGGCATTATCACCTATTCTTTGGTAAAGGACGGTCCAGTGTAGCCTACATTAAAGGAGATAAGAACAATCATCAGCCATAAAAACAACCATCGGCCATCGTACCCACATCCACATGACAATAGGCTGGCTTTTTACATTTGAAGGAAGTTTTTTTTGTAGTTTTTTTTTTTACCTACAAGTATTTTATACTTGTAACCTTCAAGCAGAACTGTAGACCTGAGAGCAGGCATGGTGTAATTTATGAGGTTGAAGTTTTTTTATTGAAAATTTTAATTACTGAAGCACCTTTCCTCAGCATTTGGAGAATTCAACCAGCTCTTTTCACAGCTGCTCCTGAGATCATTCATTTCACTCAGTTAGGTACCTTCCTGAGAAGGAGAAACTATTCCAGCAGTGTGGTCAGAAAGAGGCTTGCAACTGTTAACCAGAGACCAAACCAAACACCGCTTTTCTGCAGTTCATCACCCACTTTGGATGGTATCGTACCATTCAATAGCCGTTATTGGCTCACTTCATTCCCATACATACATTTAGGAAGGGGTCTCCTCCATTACCACCATATCTACTCTTATTGATTTTCACAGGTTGCAAAAGCACATACTTACCTGTAACAATGAGATGTGACAGGAAAATATATAGATTTGTTGAGAACTTTAAAAAAAGGATATATAGATAAAGAAATTCTCTGTAGATCATAATGTAAAGGTTTCCAAAGTCTCAAAATTGTGTCCAAATTATGGTTTTGATCAAGGGTCAGTTTCTCCAGTAAAAGATAGAGGCTTTTATATCCCTATATGTGGCTTCAGCCCCAGAAATATAAGAGCTATTGACTGAGATTTTTCTTATCTGTAATAAATATAGATGGAAAATAAGTTGTATGAAAAATAGAATACTGCTTGTAAGCCAAAGAGAACTGGGGTTAAAAAAGAAAAACTTGAATTTTCCTTTACATTTTTCCAGAATTTTCTTTGTGCTAAGAGCAAATCAATATGTAATATACTGCAGATCAAAGTGTATTCTATAGCCTGATGTGAGAAACGGGATAGTTTGAAAAGTAGTATGAAAAAAGTAAAAACTCTGCTTTTGTACTGAAATTGAAGTACATTTAGGAAAAATCACTTTGCAAATCTTGGACCAATGAGGACCACATGTCACCCTCAAATAACCTCAATTAGCTGCTAAAGATCATAAGCTGTGACATCCGAATAGAGTATTGAGATACTTCAGTAAGTGTGTGAGGCCTACAAGTTTCATATTTTTTGAAAAAAAATTGGTTTGAAACAAACATTGTAGTAATGAGTCAAAAGTGCAGATTTCAAAGTTTTAAACATTTGTATTGGCCAATCAGAAGCCAAGAAAAAACAATAATTACCTAAAATCACAAACTGTAGTTCATGTGGGGTTGAAAACACTGTTTCGGGTGTGCGTTGTTTTTTAGGGGTCAAAACATCAACAATAAGCCGCACTATCCGTGAATTGCATTCAGCCAGGGATCTTTGCTCTCTCCTCATTTCATCTCTTCTCTCTATATAATAAAGGCATTAAAATTTCTTCAGAAAATAGAAATACGCTATCTTGGGGGGTTATGCAAATGCCAAATTTATTGAGCTATAAAGTGTAACAATGCAGAACCCTTCCCTCACAGTCACTCGAGATAAGTGGCTCGTCTTAATACATGTCGCTAAAGTTCCTTTCTGTTGGATGAATTCTGTTGTGAAATATCTTATCCTTGAACTCAATCTCCTCGGGCTTCTACAGGTGTCTTGAAAAATATGAATTTGCCGAAAACCTGTAAAAGAACGGCTGACTGTATTTGTGCCATTCATTTAAAGTTTCTCTCAGCACAGATTTCGGAGACGTACAATTTGGAAGATGCAGTGTTTGAATGTTCCAGACTATAAATGATAATGGCTGAGAGCTTGCACTGTCTGTTCAACAGGGAAACTAAATGTGGTTCCTGCCTCATCCTGTGAATTTTAAATGGGAAAAACTGGACACATGATTATATGAAGCTTTTAGTAGGTTAATAATAATGGGTACATGAATTTGCTGGATTATTTAATTTTCAAAAAATGGCATCAGTCATTTTAGGAGTGAGAAATTCCCTCCAGATGGCAATAAAACCGGTGAATCTGACAGACTTTCATCTCTCTGTGTTTCTCTCAGGCGCCATTTGCTCTCAGCCTCATGAGCAGAAAGTTAACCATGGAGCCAAAGGTCACCATTAACGCCAGGATTGTGGTGGTGGGGGCATCAGACACAGCTTTATCTTTCCTTGAGGTGCTTTGTTTCTGGTGAGTCTGCTTCTGAACAAACACCTGAGTTTAATCTTTTTTCCTGGTTGTGCAGCAGATCGTGTATATGCAGTACTGACCTTTTATAAATTTGTATCAGTGGTGACAAACAATGTTTTCTTTTGTCACCGTGGTTGGATTATCTGATAGGGGCCCTGAGGAAAAAATTTGTTGAAGCCCCTATTAAGCCCCTCGCACAAACCTCCCACCATCTGTGCATTGTGTATTTAACTTATCATCTCCAAGTTCCTATCAAGAAACATGCACACAGCAGACTACACAGCCTCATTGTTTGCCCCGAATCTCACTTTTCTGTCAAATTGAAACCAGCCATTCCCACGATTTCCTGTGCATTGGTTAGTTTGTGGTAATTACACAGAAGAATGAATCTGGTGATGTTTTTCATTTTCTAATTGCCAACAAATCCTGTTAAAACCAAAGCCAACGACTAATGTATCCTAATAATAAGTATTGATGAGACAACTCATTCATCTAAACCATGCAGCTCCATTGTCGTCCAGAAACTATTAAAAACACACCATTAAGCCCCACTGTTGCACTGGGTCACATGTGCCTTCATACCTTGAACAAACACACAGCAGTTTGTTTTGACTCAGTCCCACATGCACCCTCCTGCTGCCCCAAATACTCACTAGACTAGAGCACCAAATGTGGATTAATCCGCCTCTGAAAGTAGTCCCCAATAAATGTTCTATTTCCTCCTCCTTATCTAATAATATATATGAAATACTGCACTCAGGTGATTGAGGAAATTATTGAGTTTTAACAAAAATCTTACTGTAAACTTGTCATTTTTCTCCTAGTTCCTAATCAATTGTTGATTTAACCCCTAAAAATTAATCTGTATGTCTCATATCAAGCATATATAGAAGTTTTTTTTTAATGCAAATAATCCCTTCCTGTCTTTAAATGAATCAGATATAACTCTGCACCATTGTCTCTTCTACACTGCATGAATCTAAATAGTCCCAGTGTCTCTCTCCACCCCTCCCGACTCATTGCAACTTGAATGCGCCAGATCTCAAACACTGTGAAGCTACCTGCTACACAGTGGCCATATGTAACATTAGAGTAATTCACCCATAAATATTTGATCTTTAAGTCGACTCTTAGGAATAATGATCCAGAGTCCCCACCTTGCACATTTACAGGATTCCTTCCTTAAGTTTGTTACATACAAAACCCCGAAAGTCTGAATCTGTGCTTTTTTAGATTCTCATCAGTACATATTTACTGAAGGAACCAGTTGGTGTGGTTTATTGACACATTGAGTCTTTTCTTGGGATTAGTGGACTTTAAGAAAAGCATAACACCAGCATTATCATTTATTTGTGAAAAAGAACCATGTAAGCATAATGTAAAGTATGATCAGTGCCTTAAAACTGGATTTTGACAGAGAGCTGCCTATAACAGAGTCACAACTGTAACTAACAGCTGATGTTGTGTTTAGATGGTGCATTTTCCGCAATTATTCCATTTCTCAGCAGCTCAGTAGAGGACATGACAATGATCTGGGTGTGGCGTTTCTAACATTTCTTACAGAAGCGTGTTTATCATTGTAAATGACACCAGATATCCACAAATTAGCACCAAATCAACATACACAACAGCTTCTTTCAGTGGTGGAAACATTGTCTGGATCAACCAGTCAGTGTCTGCATGCAACACTAGCAGGTAACAGAAGGACAGTTGTAGTTATCTCTAAATGCCAGTGAACACAGGCAAGCAGGTTCACACTACATGTGGTAAGAGCACAAAAGAGCCTCCCATGAAGAGCACCGGGATGATGCAGAAGCTATAATAGACATCTGGCAGCCGCTGCGATGAAAAGTATTCATGTGATCATGTTTATCACAGACTGATATGTCTGAGAATCCCTGAATCCAAAGACAGCTGCCCCACACCAAAGCTCTTTCTTTCATTTCTTTATCACCTTTTTTTCCAGGAATCCAACCTCTGCAAATATCACTTGACTCCGGGTCAGACATCTTACGTATTTGCCTTCGTCCTCGCTTTGTGAGATTAACTGCTCCAGCAAATAATAAGAAGCCAGGGTCTGCTGATTCAGAGCCGGCCGATAGCTGCCAGGCAACCAGGGTTGCTGTTTTGTGTGAGTGAGATCTCACAGAGCTGGTGAGGCTGGCATGGCGGTGGTGCCGGGGCGGGCGCACACAGCTGTCTGAGGCCTGGCATTCAGCAGGGCCAGCGCTGGCCCCCTTTAATTAGCCACTCCACTGTTCCCCTGTCAGGGATCTGCCGCAGCGATCTGTGTTTGCTGTCACTAATGAGTTGACTAATGAGGCAGTTAGTGTCCGCTGAACTAATGGTGAGGTGGCGACGCATTCAGAGGGTGAAAGATGGGTCAGTTTCGGCCTGCTGGGGCCCCCCTTATCAGCCCTGCCCAAACGTCCAGCCCCCCTCCACCCCTACACAGATTTCCTTGTGCTTATTGAATCCAGCCCAGCAGCACCAGCACCCCCCCAACTCCATTACTGGCTGGGACGGGGTCAGACAGATAAAGAGCTCTGCGGCGGCTCGGCCCTCAGCTCGCCGCGGTCAGGCTGCAGGGTCACCACGGCCGTCTGTCACCGGCTGATAACAGAGCAAATCCAGAGCTGCTGATTCAGTCACATCCAGACACTAATAATGGGCCTTAATGCTTCAGTGCTGCGACATAAATCCATCTTCTGGCACAGATTAACAAGAAAGTTTGACTGCAGTCATTGTCTGATTGTGGTTGAGATTATTATGTTATGATGCCTGTTCACGTCAAAATCAAGGATCAGACTAGTGATGACACAAAGCACAGAAATGACAACTAAAGATTTTTGTTTGATCCACCTGTAAACATGTTTATTCTATAAATCTATAGATGTATTGGGTAAAAATCCTCAATATTATCATTTTAATGTGTGCTCACTTTACTTCTATGTACAAGTGAGTAATATAACTTTTGAAGAACCAGTTCATCAATTAAATCAACTGGCTGATCAGCAGTGAACTTGGTAATCATTTAAGTTATTTGTCAAGCAAAAGTATCAAAATGTTGCTGGTTTCAGCTTCTAAACTGTGAGGATTTTCTGTGTTTCTCCATTTTATGCTCTCACAAAGTGATAGTTGGACAACAAAAGTAAACTCTTAGTCTTTGGAAAAAATGGGCATTGAATTGCATATCATTATTTTCTGACACTTTGTAGGCTAAAGGGTTAATTGATTACTTATTTTCAGACAAAAATGAAAATGCTTTACAGAGAAAACAATCACATGGGAATGTCAGATATTAGTCATTGACCTAATATCTGACAAATCACATCATCACAATAACACAAAAATCCTGCCATATAGTAGTTGTTTTACTGCGTTTATTTATTTTTTTACAACATTTTACAAAATCCCCACTGATCAACATACTATATAGACCAGTGGTACAACCAGAGAGTAATATAAAACAACAGTGCTCATATATACAATCCATTTCCCTGCATTTTGGTATCTGGTGTTGTAGATGTGTGCCGCTGGGCGTTAATTTAGCAGGAAGCTGAGATAAGAACAGAGCAGGAGGTGATCAGAGCGTCAGTGCGATAAGGCTGGATGCTGCGAGGTACACACTCTGCTATTCAGCCAGCGTAGGAGCTGGAGCTACTGTTATCAGCTGTGCAATGTCCTGTAGGCCGCAACAAAAGAGGTCATTTGCATCACAAGAGATGGGTTATACAGTCGACAGTAAACGCACAAGCTGTAGGAGGCTGTTGAGGATTTTTCATGCTCAGTAGCTAGAAATGCATCAGCAGGCTGGAGAACTTCTACCTGAAAAGATTTCAGACATGGATTCAACATCTAAGGTTTTATAAATAGATTTACAATAGATAAACTAATATTGTATTTGTTTTGTGTGAGATCCACAAAGCATTGATGTCTGTCACTTATGTTGAAATGACAAAAACTTGTTGAATTTTGAATGTTTAAATACACTCAGCCGCTGAAACTGCCAACATGCCAACACATGGGAAATTGAACTTTGTCAAAAGTTAAACATATTAGCAAACCAAGTAAGGAAAACAGAACTTGAAAGAAGAATTGGGGCACAGTCCTAAAAGCTCTGCGTGTCCCGACAGGTGTTTTCAGGTACATGATTTTGTTGATTAGACCTGTGCTCAGGTTAAAAGTAGGGAAAGCTAATCTGCATGCACCTGTCAGTCAGTATGTGCACTGAATCACGGACCTGAGAAGACGTGTAATTAGCCAGAGTACGCGAAGCTACCTGTGTGAGTGTAATCTTTCCAAACATGGTAGCATTTCTGACCATAAATATAGATCTTTTATCCACTTTCCCTCTTATCTTTCTGCTTGTTCAAATATTTTAGCTAACTAGCATTGAAAGACTGGGTGATATATCACTATTTAACAATATAAAACAATATATCGACCAGTTTTATATGTGCATTGCATGCTCTGTTCTATTCTACATTCTATCTATCTTTATATTTCATTGTGTCAAAAATAACACACTGTTCCAATTAACTCTAAACTAAACCAGGCAATCGCTACTCTATCAAGCCAGCTATGAAATTTGTGCAACAGAATAAGTCTTAACCATTGTTTCAGTAGATTTAACTCCAATCAGAAATCTTTTTTTCTTGCTTCTCAAAATGCAATCTGAAATATAATATTGCTGTTTATGTTTAACACTAGTTAGCAGCACATCGTAAAGATACAGCTTGTCTCTGCGCTATTGTTCGCTCAGACAGTATTACAGTAAATGAAGCTGGAACCTGTTCTGCAGGACAAACTGTGCGATTAAACCTCTTTTTCTGCATTCTGTTCTTTTTTTGTTTGTTTTGTTTATTTTTTATAGAATATATATGCCAACACTGATGTAAAGATAGGCCTAAATTAGCAGATACAATTGTCAGGCTGATATATCAATCTGACTTTTACTTTAACAGGACACACATGGCTAATCTTAGGATTTGATACAAATATTGTTACTATATTTCCCCCACAAATAGTTTCATGTCTCTGATATTTGATCTTAGTAGACATGTGTGAGTTTTTATTTGAGCTCTTGTTCCTTTATTTTCAACAAGAATTATACTAGCAGCAGCAGTTAGTATCTGATTACAATGAGGGCCGAACATCTTTGTGGCTGTACCTCTGTCTTAATGTATGTGTTTGCGGCTTTTTTTCCCTCTTGGCATATCTGACATAGCCAGACTTTCTAAATGCTTCAACACATCTCTGGATGAAGAACATACTTGCTGTGGAAACTGCAGTCCTCCCCCAGAGAACATTCCTCTGACCGTGTATGTGTTTACTGTATTATGTGGAAAAGCACTCATGCTTTTCACTGTTGTTTGTTCTCTCACAGCCCTCACCTGAGGTTCAACAAGCTGACCCTCATTTCGACACATGGTTTCCCCGGCGACTACAGCCATGAGGATGTTGGATTTTTGTCCACAAGGTGAGTGAGTGAAACAGCATGAGGGTTCAACATAGAAAATGATGTGTGTGGCATCTTACATTCACCAATTTGGTGGGTGTATGTCAGTATACCATTAGACAATTATAAAAGCACCTAATGTCTTCTACTCCAGCTTTTAGGAAGTAACCAAATTATTTTCTTAAATTGATGCACTTTGGTAACATGCAACAAGATATAAAGTTGTTTTTTTTAAGAAATATTGATGTCATTTTTACTGAAGGAAAGATAACGTGCATTATGATTAGCAAATGTATATGGAGAGTTGTATTTGAATCTGTTAAGTGTGAACTGTAGGTTTATGAATGCATCGGTATCAGGCAAAGTGCTGCAATTTATGGGTACACAATTATGTATGTCTACACTGAGATTTGTTAATATGAGCTCATACACACACACACACACACACACACACACACACACACACACACGCATAAACATACATAGATTGATATATAGCTTCACCTCTCTTCACACATTTTTGCAAATACCACTATTACAACTAGAAAGCACTCAGAGAGCGCAGTACTCCGCCAAGGCTGCTCAATTGACATATCATTTCTGACGGATGAAATCTTTAATAAATAATGACCTTGCACTGAGCACAGCCATGTGTTATGCATGTGCATGTTATATATGGATACCGAATTGCGTATAAATTACTCTTATAAAGGTCTGCTGATCAATTCATCACTTTTGGCATGCCTTTGTTTTGCTAGAATTAAAATAACCGTTCCCTCCATGCTTTTGTTTTGAGGGCATATTTTTAATGTTATGGGCTTTTATTTTGTCACCATTTCAGCAGCACAGGAAGTTTTTATCTAAGAAGCGGTTTATTGACATGACGAAGATGCTGCCGAAAAGTCCGAAAATTCACAAAAACATGAAAGAAAACGATTACACGCTGTTGCTGTCTAGCAAAGGATATATATAAACATAAGCACCTTGCTGGAGTGGAGACAAGTTCTGACAGTGAAGAAGTGAGTGAAGGACAGAAAGGTGAATTTGTGTTCAAAATAAGGCTGACGGCTGAACGTAAAAAAAAAAAGGCTTGTGAAACACCAGGAGCTTCACCATTGTCTGCCTGGGGTTTGCTACATTGTGTGGCCTAAATCTGTAGCGGGCGGCAGGAATTGATGGGACTCAGAAACACCCCACAGTTTAAACATTTGTTCCTTGTATGATTTCCAACTGATAAATCATGGTCAATTTGTAGTTGGATCGCAATCATGTGATCGTCAGCAGGTAACTGACACAGTGTTCACATCATGGTTACAGCGACGCCATGCCGGCAGCTATATCACCCATTGGGAAATCCTTAACAAATCCATGGATCCAGACTATAAGCAGCATCAGTGCCAAAATCTAATCACTTGGTCTTTGTGTCATTTCTGACCTTTCATGAAATTTTCATCCAAATCCGTTAGTCCGTTTTTGAGCAATGTTTCACACAGACAGACAGACAGACGGATTCACAGACAAACGTATGCCGATTGTCACATAACTCCTCCGTTCCTTGACAGAGTAATAAATAGAATCAGTTTTTGTTTTATTAAATCATACAACTACAACTGGGACCAAAACCTGTTGAGACCCACTGTATAAAGTATGATCATGTAAGTATGAATGTATACACATTTATATAAGGGTATATAGTGCTCATCACTACACCCGTTAGGTGCTAACACAGTTAAAAGCATTAGCTGAATAAATGAAACCTAAAAGTCCATGGTCAGTAGACAGCACAAAGTTGTGTCCAGGAGATTTTTTTAGTTTCTTAATCCGTATTTCTTGTTCTGTTCTTCTTGCAGTCATGCATACAGCAGCAGAGACTTGGCCCAGATACCTGTGCATTCTTGCGTCAGTGTTGTAACGGGAAAGATGGTGGGCATCAACAGGAAGTCCAAATACGTCCGCGTGTCTGGTGGTGAGAAGGTGCCCTACGACCATCTTGTTCTGTGTACAGGCCTGCAGTACCGGGTGAGACAGTGCTTTTCATCTTCTGAGTGTGGAGTTCCCAACACTTCCCCCTTCATGTATGTTAACAGGGTGGACAATACATTAGGAGCACATTTCTATCTTATGCAGTCCATTAAAACACCACCATCCACTGTGACCTCAATAGTAAACACTGAGGAGAATTATCACCTTTCTCACAATTACACAAAAACTGGAACTGTATAAATATAAGTGCTCAGTGATTGTTTGAGAGTTTGTTTGTGGGTGTTTACGCTTCGTCACTGTTTTCCAAGAGATTTCATCCTACAACCAGATCTCTAGTCGTCCCAAATTTCTGACTGAAGACCACACTACATTTCCTATGTTTTCTAAAATGTACAATATGAGTTGAAATTTGATGTGATTGGTCTGTGTGCACCATGTGATGCTGTAGATGCCCTGTCCCACTGGTGTGGATCTGAGCCAGCCCATCACAAACAGCCAGCTGCAGCTTCAGTCCGCTCACCGCAGATACTCTGGGCCTGTCCCCTCCAACCTCTTCACTCTCAACGACCTCCACGACTGCATGGCTGCTCGCCGCTGGCTGCACGCCAACTTTGTGGAGCTGGAGGGTAAGTGAAAAACCTCCCCCATACACATACACACACAGACACGCACACGCGGAGCACCTAAAATTAATCTGTAGTAGTATGTCATTACTCAGCCAGTCATTGCTGAAGTGCCCCGGTATAATTAGCAGCTAATTAGCTGCAGAGAAATCTTTCATCTCTGTGAATCAGGTCGGCCTCTTCCATCCATTTTCCATTATCATATCACTTTCTGAGAGCCAGGCTTTTCAGAGCAGGGAAAATACACAGTGTCATTAAGCAAAATTAATCTGCTCTCTGAAGGAATTGTGCAGTGATCTAGAGTGAGGCTTTTATACATTCTAATTAGCCGATCCCAGTCATAAAGGAAAACCATTAATAAATGCAAATTGCGGTGGCAGACTTTTGCAGATATCATGTTTATTTCCATATTTTAATAACAACAGCAAAAGGAAATAAAAAGTGTATGTAAATTTAAGCCCATAGTTGAAATTAGTGGACTGTCATATCTGTTCTGTCTCAGCTGTAGTTCCTACCCTGTTTGTGATTCTCAGCTCCAGGACCATTCACACTGATGTACATTTTTAAAAACAGCTCATAAACACGTAGGTAAATCCTTGAAAATATATGCAGTAGAGACGATACAAAGGAATGCAAACAAACCAAATGACATAATAGAAACTCAGGACAACATGAGACGTGAATTGGAACTGTACACAAATGGGTGGAGGTCATATAAACAGCAAACAGAAGCAAAACCAGATCAGTACTGTAGTTTTATCAAGGAAACAAGCGCAAACAGAGCAATTGATGGGGTCTACTTTCAGATACAGCCACATTTGTTGACCTTGTGAATATCTGTGGATGCAGAGTGGTGTATGCAAGATTTATTCAAATATTATATTTTAATGTATATTATATATTATAATATTTATTCAAATGTTGATAAAGGAGTATGTCACCCAGTGCAGCAGTGTGGCTCACTGATGTAATTTTTGGACAACAATGGAGCTTTGTGGCAATGAGAGCAATCAATGGTGTATGACGCTTTTTAAAAAAAAATTCAAATAGAAAAAAGGATGCAGTGAAAACGAAATGAAGAGCCTCTTAGACCTGAACTGAACAAGTGCTCCATATGTACATCATCCATGTCCACAAAGGAGCATTACATAACAAAAAAAATCAGTCAAGGCACACTGTTTCAGTAAGGTAAAAAAAGAAAATTAGATAAAAGCTTTCTTCTGTTTGTATTCTCAAGACCCTGTGGTTTCTTTCTTTTTTTTCCTCATTAAAGGGTTTTCTAAATGATTCTTCCTGATCTAAATCAATTGTTTAAGGAGAGCTGGTTTACAGATTGTAAAAACCCCAGAGCAACCTAATTATATTGAACTACATAAATGACGCTGACGTGGCTTGACTTTCCTTTCATTCAGCACCATGGACAGAGACCATGAACTGCAGCCTGCGAAGCCTCCTATTCACCAACACACTGATGTTAAGCAGGCTTCATCTTGCATAACCTGCCTCCATAGTCCTGTGTCAGCACTGGAGAATGTCTGGCTGCAAGTTTTTTTGCCATAGAGAATTGATCCGGCTTGTTTGTATTTCTTTAAACCAATCACAGTTGTCTCAGCCAGTGCTAAGCCCCAGACAGTGTCCCTGCAATATAGTGCAGCTGTTTTGGTGAAGTATTTCCACACAGGGAGGCCAACACTGTCACTACACTGGCTAATTCACTGAAAGAACCAAGCAGGCCTGTCTCACTAACAAAACTGTTGCTTTCAGCATGTAGTTTGCTTGGGTCATTGATTTTGAAAATGGTAGCACACAGATAGCAGAAGGGGAGAAGTATCCCACATTAAATCTGCATTGGAAATGGCAGGCTTATCCACACAATATACATTCAGTGAGTCAAACTATGCTTTTGTAGTTGATCCCTAAATTTTTGTTCATCTTCTATTTGTTTGCTTTTTAACATTGAACTAAAAACAGTGCCATCTGTGGCAAGAATTAATCTTAATGAAAGTTAATTGAATGCAGTTATGTGATCACATCTTTGGCTCCCACTACAAAGCGATGGACGGCAGACTGAAAAAATGCTTCAGATCACACACAGTAGAATATTTAGTTATTTTACTTGTTACATTGCTTTTGAGGTGAAACAAAACCTTGTTTATCTCAAGTCCCTTATCATCAACTGTCACAAAAACCACCTGCACACCTGAGTGGTATCTGTCTTCTTATATAACATGAGAATAAATGGTTAAGAATTGTTTTTTGGCTCATCGGAATATATTTAGTTAGAAGACGTGATAGCCAGACAGTTAGGTTTTTCTTCTCCTTGTTCACGCGTTTGCTTGGATCAAAATAAATCCATGCACCTATTAATACTCAGTTTGGGCTGTCTTTGCCTCAGCCCTTCGGAATAGCAGCCCAGCTGGTCCAGATATTGTCCTATAAAGTTGAATACAATCAGTGAAAGATGAAGAGTGTATGTTCTGTAAAATATGAAGAGGCTTCTCTGAACTGAAGAGTATGCATCAAAGAATGGACTCACTCAGGTAAAACTCATTTAGATGCTCATCACATTTACTTTGTTTGATTTTGCATTTGTCTTCGTACATCTGTGGTTCATTGTTGAAGAAGCTGAGGGTCTCTGAGGGCCTGGAAAACCCGAGCAGACAGAGCTATTGTGGAATAATTTGTATCATGCCTCTATAGCGAGAACAAAAATTGTGTGTGTGTGCACGTGCGTGTGTGTGCATGTGTGTGTAAATTATGGTAGGAATATTTCTGCTTGGTAGTCTTTACTGCTGTCAGTGCTGCTCTAACAAAAGCTACATTAGTTTGTTGGCCTCCTACTTTGATCCAAACTAAAATATCTGTTGAATAGAAAGTAATTTGGTCCAGATATTCATGTTCCTTAGAGGATAAATGCTACTGACTTTGGTGATCTCCTCACTTTTCATCTTCTTTCCACAACAGGTCAAGCTTGTGCTCCTAAAGAAACAGAAAATGTAAAATATATGCATATATGCACTCTTAGTAAGGGAAGTCCAAATACATCCTTGTAAAGAACTATTGCTGTTGTAATGGTATTTTGAAATGGTTTATGTTGTTTCAGTTGTGAGGCTTTGCTTTTAATAAATGTAGAATTTCTCAGATTTGATTCAGAATGATCCAGTGGCATTTAAAGTACAACATCAGAAACTTCACTTGTGCTGTATTCAGGTTGAGGATTGTTCAACTGCAGTTATTCCGTAATAGTCCAGGGCTGAATTGGTAGTCTGCAATAATAAACTATTTCCTACATGAGGAATAAAAAAATCTTTACAAAAAAACAGGCAGCTGTTTGTTTCATGCAGAGTTTCCTCTGCCTGGTCCTTCTCCACTGAGTGGTCGACTTCAGAGTGGACTTTGATACTCTAAGGTCATTAATACTGTATCATTCATCAGCTGCTTCGTGACATCTGGTTATATTTATGTATGCGTACAGCAGAGCTGTTACATCAGCATGTACTGTTGTGCCAACACTGTTTGCTGCCATATTTCCCTGCACCTCCCCAATCTCCTTCACATGCGTTTAGGATTTTTGAGTTTCTAGTAAGAGTGAATGTTTATGTATGAGTTTACTGGGGGGCAATTTGTTCTATCAGCAGAATCCTTCTAGACAAGAGAGCGTTTTCTGCCAGATCTGAATGTATTACAATTTGCTGTTTCAATTGCTTGACATTAAGGCCTCACTTGGAAACACTCTGAAATGCTAATTGTTTCTTCCTTGCATCTGTCCAGATAACGCTATTGTCTACGGAAACAGCATTGATGTCTACACCACCGTAGAGACTTTGCTCAGTCTTGGCATCATTGGATCTCGTATCCATCTAGTCCTCCCACCTCCCGAGCCTGGCATGTCCTGCTTCACTGACTCAGCCATAGATAAAGCCGTCACGAGGGCCATGGAGAGTGCTGAGGTCCAGATCCACCATAACTGTGTGTTGGCTCAGATGAACCACGGAGAACAACCCGACCCGCTCACATCGGTGTCATTCACCACTGATGCCGAGCCTCTCCATCTGCACTGTGGAGTAAGTTTCTGATGACTTTCAAAATCCTCTGGACGATTTTTCTCCTTACCCAGCCAGTTATGAGTTTTTTACAAAAGGAAACAATATCCAAACAATGGTGGGGTCCTCGCCAAGGTGTCTGGTGGATCTGGAAAAGCTCAACAGGCTGAATTCACCAGCATGTGGCTGTTGGTTGGATGTTAATTTCCCTCCTGGAAGCAAACTGTATTTGTCAAGCACAAAATGATTTTGGTATGTTTCCATTTCCATCATTTCCATTGTCTCAGACAGAGGAAGATTCTGCTGTCTGCTTTGTATTGTTATTATCTTTTTACATTTTACTGTAGGTGAGGCCCCATTTTTATATTCTTCATGTAAATATTTTACGCAGTGTTCCAAAATGTTCAGAAATGTGGCTTTGCAGATGTTTTTGGAGGACAGAAATGCATTCAACATATTTGTAAGGCCTCAAGGATTTTGGTGAGAAACACTCAATGTTGTCTTCGTGTGTCCACTAATAATAACTTTAACTTTGCGAATAATTTACAAATTTATTTAAACTTTTTTCATTTTAGTTGGTGGTTTCTCCAGGTTTAATTCCTGGTCTGTTTTAAAATACTTGCTGGTCTGTCTCTGGTTAATTCCTGGACTGTTACCGATTGATTTCTTATTTTATGTCACGTTAGTCTCTTGTGTGCTATCAGTTAATAGCTGGTTGTCCACAAACAACAGGGACATTTGGTTTATGGAAATTACAAGAAAGAGTATTTATTTCATTCATTTCTTTCTCTCTGTGCAGGTATTTATCAACCTCTCCAATAAGGGAGTTGACTATGATGCCTTCAAGAGTATCAACAAATCCTTCCTGGTCTTTGATAGCAGACTTGTTATAAACTCCACTTTCAGCACCAGCAGTCCATTCATTTACAGCGCCGGGCCTCTCACTAAATTCTCCCGCCGCTACTACACAGAGGAGTGGTCCCATGCCAACTTCAACTCCAAGGAACTGGGCCAGGAACTGGCGGCCATGTTGCTGCATCTCTTTGATCCGACGTTGGAGCCTGTGGATGAGCCTCCACCTGAAATGGATTGTCTGGTACCACTGTACAAACAGGCCAAGATTCAAGGTACTGTACTTAAGTTTGGATTTGCTCTGTGTGATTCATACAGTGTGAGAAGCTACTGGCGCATTTCTGCGTGATTTTTATTTATTTATTTATTTATTTATTTTACAAATATCTTCAGTGTTCCTTAACGGTCTGGATAGTTTAAAAATGGAAAATGGATTTCTTCTAGAAAAAAAATCCTTTGATTTTGTGTTTGCCTGATGTCCCTCAATTTTTATGTCCACAGTGTGGTCACTTTTAGTTTTTTCAAAGAAGAGATATTTTGCTCATGATTCACCTAGGAGGTTCATGTCAATACAAGACATAAAGTCTTTTTAAGAGTGTAAGTCATGTAACAGTATCTCGTAGTGCCTTTCCACCAAAAAATTTCTGGCTTCAGAACCTGATCACATTTCACCCCATTATTTGCAGAACTCTAATATAATACTGGAGTTACTTTAGCTTGTTATGGATACTTCATAGATGTAGACAATGAGGAAATCGAATGATACGTAAAATGCTTTGATTTTCGCAGACCTTTTTCATTGTCACACAGATAAATGACTACTTTCCAGTTATGCACATTTGTGGTTTTACTGGAAATGTTCAGAACGGTTCTAAATCAGACTTGGGAAGTAGCACTGAACCAGTTTTCCACTGATGGAAACTACCTATGAATGAGTCAAGAAAAATAGTTTTGTCATAAACAAAGAACTCCGTCACATTCACTGGTAGATCTCAGGCTTACATATAGTTTCGGGGTTTGTCAGCTCAATACTCTCCTCTGTGTCCTTCTTCGTATCCATCCATGTTTTTGTCTGATTTCATCTGAGAGAATTTGCACTGCCAATATTTTTTCATCATGCTTTTGTGAAACATTTTCCAATCTTTTACCCACCCACCCACTGCCAACGTTATTGTGGGGGACACTTAAACCATAGCAGTGCGTAACAATGCCGTATTGTGCTGCAGTGCATTCACAGAGCACCCAAGGCCACTCTACAGGTTACATAAACACAACAGCCACTCCACTTTACCCTTCTCACAGGGATGGACCAGACGTGAACTTTTCAGAGGGATTTCAGTGTTCAGAGAGAGCAGAGATGCCATGTCACTGCCTGGTATCTGAGTTCATAGCTTCAGTTGCTGACAGTAAAATGTACGTTATGTTGTTTCCGCCTAGAACAACTAGGCTGATAAACAGTTTTTACCCACACGCTGTTAGGCTTGTGAATGACTCTTTTACACACTCACACTGAACTGGATTGGACTATTTCAGTGAATTCTATACACACACATAATGTACAACTGCTTACCTCATTGCAGTATGCACTTTGTACTACTGTAATTCACTTTATACTACTGTAATTCACTTTATCACTGCGATAGTCACTTCATGCAAACCGAAGGTTACAAATGCAGAGTGCACTTTATGAGCACTGCTGCTCATTTTAAGTCTGCTTACTTATTTAGTCACTGCTTTAGTTTTTTTCTACATTGTGTACATTTGGTTAAGGAGGATCAGCAAAATAAGAATTTCATTGTACAGTGTAACTGTGTAGCTTCTGTTCATGGGACAATAAACCTCTTGAATCTTGAATCTTGAAATTGATTATATAGCAGAAAAACTTAGAAGTCCCTTAAATCAAGTGAATTTTTTGATGACAATAATCAGGCCTCACAAATTCACATTCACTCCATCTTATTCATGTACTGATGAATTCCTTAATTCTATGATTTGTTTTAGTTATATAAACCATATCCCACTTTAAACATGTGCAAAGTACAGAGTAGCCACTGCCATTTATGAACATACATTTTGCATACAACACTGACCTTTAACTCATTCTAGAGCAACTTTAACTCCTTTAGAGCAACTTTAACTTTTTAAAGAACAATTTTAACTCCTTTAGAGCAACTTTAGCTTATTTTAGAGCAACCTTAACTAATATAGAGCAACTTTAACTCCTTTCGAGCAACTTCAACCTATACAGAGTAACTTTAACTAATATGGAGCAACTTTAACTATTATAGAGCAACTTTAACTCATTTTAGAGCAACTTTAACTACTGTAGAGAAACTTTCACTCATTTAGAGCAACTATAGCTATTATAGAGCAACTTTAACCAATGTAGAGAAACTTTAATTAATATAGAGCAACTTCAACTAATGTAGAGGAACTTTAACTCATTTTAGAGCAACTGAATATTTTGTGATAAACCTCATGGAAGGATAATCATTTCATTTTCTAATGAGCCATATACACATTTGCCTAGAAAAGTATACTGTAGATGTCATTTAACAATTTAGTTAGTATAAAATTGGCAAATTCCATTAATAAAACACTTATTTACTGCAACAAGTCATGATTTTTGTCTGTATATTTTTCTTTCCTGTCTACCCACTGTCTTTTCATCCCGTTTTTGCACAGTAAAATTACTTTCAAAAGCATAACATCTTCCCACAAGCACACCTTTAAAAAGTGAAAATGGGTTTTGTTTTGTTTATTAACCTGTGTTGTGTGTTTTACCTCCTTCTTCAGGTGGAAAGCTTCCTGGAGGCTATAACTACCTGCATGTTACCAAACCAACTGCTTCCACCCTGACAGATCATGCTGTTAAACATGTAAGTTCTTAATATTCAACATGTCATGGTTTTTGCAGTTATCGGTTTTTCTGCTGCAATTGCACTTATTGCATTACTTGCATGTGTTACACTGCTGCTTACAGGACTTTAATTTCCTTACCCACTGTATATTTTTGTTGCTAGCATTTGACACTTTTTCACTTCAGTACAAATTTTTGATCATAGTATATTTTAAATTTTGTTATGCATTTGTAAAATCTTTGTGTATTTTTCTATTTTCTTATCTATTTATATTGTGGTGGTGGTCATTTTACTGTTTCTTCTTGCTACAGTTACAACAGAATTTCCCCTTGGGGATCAATGAAATATTTCTATTTCTTCTATTCTATGTCAGTGATTTCTCTGGGGCTGCACAGTGGCGTAGTGGTTAGCACTTTCGCCTTGCAGCGAGAAGATCCCTGGTTCGCGTCCCGGCTTTCCCGGGATCTTTCTGCATGGAGTTTGCATGTTCTCCCTGTGCATGCGTGGGTTCTCTCCGGGTACTCCGGCTTCCTCCCGCAGTCCAAAAATATGCTGAGGTTAATTGATTATTCTAAATTGCCCGTAGGTGTGAATGTGTGAGTGATTGTTTGTCTATATATGTAGCCCTGCGACAGACTGGCGACCTGTCTAGGGTGTCCCCTGCCTTCGCCCGAGTCAGCTGGGATAGACTCCAGCACCCCCCGCGACCCTAGTGAGGAATAAGCGGTGTATAGATAATGGATGGATGGATGGATGATTTCTCTGGTCCACGCACTGAAACAGCTCTTGTGGTTTATTCATGGTTTGAACTTGTCAACTTTTTTGAAATGGTTTGTTTTCCATGAAAACTTGCACTTTTATTCATGTGCTAACATAACTGCACAAGGGTTTTCTAATCATCAATGAGCCTTTCAACACCATTAGCTAACACAATGTAGCATTAGAACACAGGAGTGATGGTTGCTGGAAATGTTCCTCTGTACCTCTATGGAGATATTCCATTAAAAATCAGCCGTCTCCAGCTAAAATAGTCATTTACCACATTAACACTGTCTAGACTGTATTTCCGATTCATTCAATGTTATCTTCATTGGGAGAAAAATGCTTTTATTTAAAAAGAAGGACATTTCTAAGTGATCCCAAACTTTTAAATGATAGTGTATGATATCACAAAAATGAAACAAAGGAAATTTTACAACCTCGAAGCTGACAACGCACGCAAGTGCCAGTTAATTCAAATAAATATCCATCTTTCTCTCACCAGTGTCGTGCATAAACATTCATACATGTATCAGAATTTGGAACATACTGTGTCAAACCAGCCAAAATCTGAACGGCAAATGTCATGTTTCTAGTTTTACATTCACATAAGAAATAAAGATATGACACTGTAATAAAACAGTTTTATTAATAATAATAATAATAATAATAATAATAATAATAATAATAATAATAATAATAATAATAATAATAATAATAATAATACATTTTATTTGTATAGCACTTTTCAAAACACTCAAAGATGCTTTACATAAAAATCATCAAACATTAGATTCTTTTCCTCCGCTTAGTAATATGCTTAAATTCAGCGGGTCGTCTCGTCTGAATGTAGTTCCCAAAGATACCCGCTGCATCACTGACATATTCATACAAGTACTGGGAAGGTATTTGTTTGAAAGATAAGTCTTGTGATTTTTATTTTTGTACAGTCAGTGAATTCCATAAAAAGACCAAAATCAGCGCTGAACACCTGATAACAACAAGCATCTTATTCTTCCGCACCACAGAGCTCCATTGTTGTTCAGCAGCCAATAAAAGCCCATCATTGAGCCGCACTGTTGCACTAGCTGACATGTTCATTCAAACCATGAATGCACACACTATAGTTTGTTTTCCCTCCATCCAACATATGCCAACGTGCTGCCACACACATGAAACCAAAATAAAATACTAACGTGCATGTTCGTCTGTGTGAAGTTGCAGGACAGAATGGTAGTGACGGGACACGTGGAGACAGGCGACTACTTCTGTTTGCATCTCGACTGCTACGAGCAGGTGGAGACACTCACCTGCTGGTCCCTGAAGCCCCTCCCCGTCTCCAACTACCTATGTCTGTACGGCAAACACGAGCAGCTGCTGGGCCAGCTGCTGAGACGCTACCACGAGGGCCTGGTCCGCGACCTGTACAGGTGGGACAGACAGTTACTGTTTGACCAATATCTGTAGATATTTTAAGGGGAGAAAATCCACATGAATCACGTTTCTGCACTAAAAAGAGTTAGTCAGTATTTCCATTTGTCAATAATGAACTGAAAACGAAATTAATAGTTTCTCCCTCAGCATGTGTCTGCAAGGTTCTGCAGAAATTCCATCATCATCCCCAAATTTGAGACCACACAGACTGTCCACACAGCAAGCTGAGCCAAGACAAGAAAACTTGACCCTTGTTTGGTGTATTTTGTGTGCATATAAAATGATGAGATTCAGCTTTATTGTCACTGAACAAACACACAAGAAAATACACATGGTGTCTTCCCAGAAGTACAATAAGGCATAAAGACTGCATAGGTTATAAATTAGCAGTATAAATGATGATGTATACACTGTATTCCACTTCCCTGATAAATGTTTGCACAAAAGGAGCTCTTTCTCTTGCCATCAGGAGGTCACCATCATGTCTTCAAGTGCCCATGTGTAGAACATGTTGGTCTGTACAGACCCCCAGTTGTAATTTTTACAGTGGCAAATTAATGTCTGGTGCTGTCTCTGTCCTGAAGAATTATTCGATAATATATAGAAAAGTTGTGGCAGTATTGTGGAGAAATTTAAAATAGCAGTTACTTTTACTGAAAAATTGCACTTCATGTTGTCTTTTTTACACTTTGTAAAGTCATCTTGCAGGTCAGTTTTGGGCCACAGGCCTTATGTTTGACACCCCTGTTCTACTGTGTTCACAAGCTTGTGTCTAATTTGTTAGCAGATACTGTATTGTGAAATTTTAGAGCTTCTGAACAGAAAAAGGCACCTGCTGCACTAGAAAATGATGCTGTAAGGATGGTGAAACAGTAAACAGATGAACAATGAGCTGAAAGTCACTGGAGAGCCGCGGGGAACTGCAGATTTGCCTGATATTTCTCTGAGGGTTCTTTAGGATCTTTTATTAGGCACCTTTCACACCATCACGTTTCAGTTGTTATGTGTCAATATTGTTATTATATAAATATAAATTAGATCCACTTTGAAGAAAAAAATCCAGTTTAGTTATAATAGTTATGTAGTCACCACTTCAAATGCTGTGAACTTGCAATCACGGTTTCCCCTGACTCATAGTCGGCCTTTAGAGGCTGTGCATGACAGTAAGCATGATTGTTCCACGTTCAATAAAACAGTGAGTCTTTGCTCTCTTATTCAACTGGAATCTACACGTTATTTCTGAGCATCTGAGTCATAAAAATGTTTAAAATTTAATTACAATTTTTTTGTCATTTCTTTTTATTTTGGTTGCACTGATTTTCCATTGGGGTTTAAAACCTCCCTGGGGGCACCAGAAACTCCCCTTCTACCACCACGAGACAACTAGGATTCAGATTATTTTAAATCACTTCATTCAAAGGTCAAGCTAAAAGTGAGTGCTCTTGAAAAACTCACTAAAAATGTCACTTTTCACTTTCATTTCCTCCTCCAAAATGAATTTAGCGTTCCATCAGTGTTACTTTTAATCTGTTACAAATTGCAGTAATGGACAGAACATTGAGCGTCTCTTAATAAACCAGAATTCTAGTTTGATTTTCAGGCCCATGCTTTTATGTTGCTGTTAAAACCTTTTCTTGGAGACATAATCAACCCATAGCTTTAGTTTACTTCGCTCATCAACATGAATTACAGTTCCTCATCAGAGAACAGAAAGCTCCTCCATAATAAATAACAGTGTACACTTTTCTTTAATATTATCTTTTCCTGGGGTCTTTTATCAGTGATGCATGAGGTAAACAAACATCAAAACTAACAACTTGCACTTCCAGCAGACCAGCGAAAATGATTAGCTTTGAATGATGTCTGCTTTTAGTTTGTTGACAACAAAATGACAAAGCAGCTCCACCGTATTGGTAGTTTCTGCATTGTTGTTTTTGTTTTTTTTTTTTTTTATACTGTGTTCCTGCTATTTTGTCCAGTCCCTGCAGTAGTATAATTTCATGTATGCAAGAAAACATGTTGCTGTTTTTCAGTTTTTCGGTCTCTGTGCTAAAATGAGACAAACAGCAGGTGGTCAAGCTCATAAAAACAGATGCTTTCATAATCAGGTTCTGTATAAAATGAGCCACTTTCCCTGTTTCAGGAGGAAACACTTTCAGAATGCTGCAGGTAGTGAAACTTCACATCATGACTGCTGACTGATGATTTCAATGGTCAAAATGACACATAAGACGAGCGCACAGAGAGACAGATCTGCTGTCTTTTGTCCTCTAGTGTGTGTTTGCTGGTGTGACTTTGCGGTGTGTGCGTGTTTGTCAAACAGCGGGTGACCTGCTTCTGAGGTTTCAACACAAATGACCCCCAGACACGGACGCCTATTGTCCCCCGCCTCCTAATCTGTTTATGCAGCTCCCCAATCTGTCTTTGTGGCCGGTGCAGGACGAGACAAAGCCGGAGCCTCCCCGCTGTAGAGGCTGATTCCTCGTCACGCCACTCCCTCAGCTGACTCATAAAGTCATTGTGGGGGCTGACGGAGCATCAGGAGCCGTTAAAATAATTGATTGGCCGTGTGTCGGCTGGGGGTTATTCAGTCAGCACAGTTAGTGCAGCTTCTGGATGCCGGATCCTTTCACATGAAGAGCCAGTTCGCACAAATTACAGTGAAAGTTTCCAGTAACGGAAATTAACAAAGTGCATTTACTCACGTACTGTGGTGAATTACAAATTTGAGCTTGTACTTTATACAAGTGTTTGGCTTTCATACCTCTTTTGTACTTCTAATACATTTCATTGAATACAATTCTTTTTACATCACTGCATTTGCCCAACAGCTGCTAGTTTATAGTTTTTGACTTTTACATATGAAGCACATTAAGTGCTTCTAAAAATGACATTTAGTTCGAAATTAAACTATGTAGAGCTGAAAATTCATGAACTACTAAGTGTCAATTCATTTTACATGCAAAGATGCTAAACATTTCAGGGTTCCTGCTTCTTAAATGGGAGAATTTGCTGCTATTTCATGCATTTTAAAAAAATGTAGATATACACTACCATTCAAAAGTTTGGGGTCACCCAGGCAGTTTTATGTTTCACATGAAAACTCACACTTTTATTCATGTGCTAACATAATTGCACAAGGGTTTTCTAATCATCAGTTAGCCTTTCAACACCATTAGCTAACACAATGTAGCATTAGAACACAGGAGTGATGGTTGCTGGAAATGTTCCTCTGTAACCCTATGGAGATATTCCATTAAAAATCAGCTGTTTCCAGCTAGAATAGTCATTTACCACATTAACAATGTCTAGACTGTATTTCTGATTCATTTAATGTTACCTTCATTGAAAAAAAAAAATTCCCTTCAAAATTAACATTTTTAAGTGACAACAAACTTTTGAACAGTAGTGTAATGTTTTGTAATTTTGAGGTTTGGACTGTTACATACAATCATTAATCACAATCCATCCAACTTTTGAGACTTCAAAGACATTTTCCATAATACACTGCATAACTTTACTGACATCAGACTTAGACTGCAGGTGTTTTACTTGTAACGCAGTATCTTTACTGTGTGTATCAGGTTCTGAATTCTTCTCTCTACCTCTTCAAAAGCATCAGTATCTCAACTAATACTGAATTCCTGCATACTGGCTGCTTGACTTGAATTCTAGGTAAAAATAGTTGATAAATCATTACATGTGTTTGCTGCCTCAGGTGAGCTTTGCTTTCTCCTTTTTATACAGTTTAGTCCAGTGCTTCTTAATAGAGAATCAGGCCGCTCTATGACACCACAAGAAAAGGGCAGTGGAAAAACATCAAAAAGAAGTTTTTATACACACATTTCATTTTTGATTAGTTCTATCATTTTGACTTTTAACATTTTGGAGAGTTTTACCTCCAACACTTTTGTAGATTGAACTATGTGACGTATCTTCGGGAAGCAGCCAACAAATCATAGATGTCTAAAATGTGACCAGGAGCCCCAATTACTCTGATTTTATTTCTAAGAGTCACACAAAAAAGGTGGAGCCTCTGTTTTAACAAGTAATGAGCAGCATTTTGTTCTGTCCAGATGCTGAAATGTCTGCTCCTGTACTTCCAGGACAACAGTTGAGATTAACTGAATTTGTTTTTTCCATTTTTACAGTTTTGCAAAAGCAGATTTATAAAGAATGAAAAAACATCATGTCTTTCCAGAAACAATGTCACCATCTCTCTGGATTACAAACTAAATAAACTGCCAGCACAAATTGTCCCTTAAAAACTGTGAGATGAATAAAATCCAAACTCTCTGTCACTCCACACCACTAGAACTAAACGAGAATACACTGTATATTTGTCATCAATAGTTTTAGTCTTGTGTCGTACGAGAACATGTCTTGTAACTTGGTGAAGCAGTCTTTTAATAGAAGGTACCAGATGGTTGGTGATATAATGACAGATTCTGCTGCAAAAAGGTTTTATTTTGATATTTGTGATATTTGGTTTGCTGAGGCTCAGTTTCGTCCTGTTCAAGCTCTCAATAAGCTTAAAAATCTGCCCACACTAAACACACTTTGCCAGTCTGGTGTCAGTGGAGTAGTTTTCGTGTCACTTTAGAGGCTAAATAGATTGTTTCTAAACGGAGTAGAGGTGAGTTGTTGCTCCAGATCTGAATGTTCTGTATTCGTTTTTAAAAGTCACTGTGACACAGTAGCTTAAATTTGAGATGTCTGTCAGCGGTAATACTCTGCTGTCCTGTGGTGGTCTGAAGAAGCTTCTCCTGCAGTGTGATGATTTGCTGAGTTAACACAGTGCAGATGTTCTAAATGCTGTGTCAATGTGTCTCCTGCAGTTTCTTCAGAGAGAGCCGCTGTTTGCCCGTTTTCCACGACAGATTCTCCGACTTTGAGCAGGAGCTTCGACAGATCAGCTTAAATACACTGGAGGTCTGTGCTTTCACTGAGAAGGGATTTTTCTTTCTTTCTTTCTTTCTTTCTTTCTATTTTTCTTTGTCTTTCTTTCTTTCTGTCTTTCATTCTTTCTTTCTGTCTTTTTTCTCTCTTTTTCTTATTTTATTTCTGAGAAGGGATTTTTTTTCCCTTTCTTTCTTCCTTTCTTTCCTTCTTTCTGTCACTTATTCTTTCTTTCTATTTGTCTTTCTGTCTTTCTTTCTTTTGGTCTTTCTTTCTGTCTGTCTTTTTCTGTCTCTTTTTCTTATTTTACTTCTCATTTTCTATTCTAAGGCATTTTTTTGCATTTACTTCAGTGTTTTGTTGATCCTCCATCCTTCTAAAGTTATACTTTTTATTGTGCTTCCTTTCTTTGTTGCCCCTATGTTGTTGCATTCACCATCATTCTTTTATATGTTTTTTCAAATTGTTTATTTACTTATCACTAACTTGTTATCATCTTCGACACACTTTGTCTTTTTTAGTTTTTTTCTTTCTTTATCGCTGTCATTCTTTCTTTGTCACATGGTCGTTTTTTCTGCCATTCTCTACGTCGTAATTTTGTTCCTTCTCATTCTTAATGCTTAAAATACAAATTGCCACAATGGAAGCAGATAGGAGTTCAGAATGAAGACTTTACTGCAGTTATAGAGTGCAAACAATCTGAGCTCAGTAATTTGCAGAGGATTCTTCGAGGTGTGACCAGGATTAGCCAGAGATAGATGACCTGGATGACCTGTTCTACCAGCAGCCCATAAACCTCATTAAGTTTAATCTAAAACATTGAGGTTCTGTCTAACCTGGCTTTAATCTCCCCCGTGTGTCTCTGCAGGGCGATGAGTCGAGGCAGCAGGTGATGACGGATGACGACTCAGATGCCTTCCACACAGATAGTTTTCTACATGAAGAGAGTCGAGCGGCTCTGAGGAGCAGCGCTGTGAAGTTTCTGACCTACAACCGAAACCTGCTGCCCATGTTCGCCCACCCAGGACAGCTGTGACATGCCAGAGTTTACAGCAGCCTGCTGCATGGGTTTAAACAGCAGAACTCAGGTGACTCACACACTCTGAATCATGTTACTAGAAAGTTACTTATTTTGTGTGTGTCAGGGTGTGAATTCTAGTTTTAAGTGACTTCACTTTAGGGTTTCAGTTGGAGACGTGGTTTCCTGTAATGGTTCAAAAACAGTTTTAATTGGAATTTTTTTCTCATTTTTGATGAGTTGTCCAGCTGTTGTGTGATTCAGATAAGCAAAAATAAACGAGCATTGAAATTTGCATCTTACGGTTTAATCATGTCCAGTAAAATCTGCTGTTGCTGAAATGAGGAAGTTGTTCACATGCACCTGTGAACACTGTGGAATATTAGTCATATCAGCTCTGTGAAAGATCTGAAAACCTCTGTGCACCCCTAAAAGTCCTTGAAAGTTTTATTATTATGTAGAAATCCTGTGAGTTAGAAGCACTTGCCTCAGTTTGGGAGCTTTAAACATGCCTCAACATTTGAGTCATTGAATTTCTCCAAGCAAGACCTTGAAATGCCGGTAGTCGTGTTTTGTTTCTATTTTCAAGCTTTTGAATTCACATGATATGAAGGAGCTGTTTAATCAATAAAAATGTTATGACGTCCATGTCATGTAAAGAGCTGGAATCAGGATGCAGTTAGTGGTTGTTCCTGATGTGTGTTGAGCACTGTGGGTGGACAGAGCACAAGATATCTGGAGAATTTAGAACTGCTTGCTGTGTTTAGGCATCGTCAAAAGAAAGTATGTGCAAATTAAAGCACCTCTAAAGTCTGGCAGTGACGACTTCAATTACAGCTGTTCTCCTCACACAGCATCTCAGAATAATGAATATTAGTTTTCAGTGCCATTTGTTCTTCTGGTACATGTGCAGTTGGCACACTTGTGTCTGATTTACCAGATCACTGCTGCTGCTGGTATATGCCGGCAATTGACCGCTCATGTCAGACAGCGTTCTGTTCTCCTTCTGCTAACCTACCACACTGAAAATTCCAAGTTTTGGTTCTAGATCTGCAGCAAGGAAGTACTTTTTCAGTGGAATATCCGTTGCTCTCTTCCCTGCTTGCAAATGTTCCACTAAACCAATCCAACAAGAAAAGCACTCAGAGTGCAATACTCCGCCAAGGTTGCTCAGTGGTTGTATGATTTCTGACAGTTGAAATCTTTAAAAAATTTGTGGTCTGCAGCGGTCGATTTGTAGTAGGTTCGCAATCATGTGATCGTCAGCAGGCGGCTGATGCAGTGTTCACTTGTAGTCATAGCTACGGTGATGTTGTGCCGCTATCTCGCAATGCAGAAGTCTTTAACAAGTCCATGGAACCAAACTATAAGCTACAGCACTGCCAAAATCTAATCAACTGGTCCTCGTGTCATTTCTAACCTTCCCTGAAAATGTCACCAAATCCGTTAGTCCGTTTTTGAATAATGTTGCTAACAAAAAGACAGACAGACAAACTAATGCCGATCTCACATAAGTCCGTCACCTTCCTTGGCAGAGTGAGGGAACATCGATGCCACATCCTTGGCTCAAGATGACAGTGATTGATTTACTGAAATACAAATAAGAGATGTTTTCTTCTTATAGCAGAATGGTACTGAGGTGCAGCCAGATCATTATGTTCAACAGAATGAGCTGACTAAGTGAGACAGGGACACTTGTAGTGCGGACAGTCCACTCAGTCAAATTTTGGGCTGCATGCAGACATCTGCAGAGGGGTTCAACCGGTAACAGACTTGGGCAGATGACAAAATTGACATAACTTACACTCTTGCAGACTCGCATACAAGGAAATCCTGATTTTGCCCTAAAGCCTTGACTATACTGTGGTGCAGAACCATACATGGACAGCTGTGGACACCAACTGACACATAGTTGCTGCTTTTATACTACTTTTGTAGTCCGCGGAATTTCACTTGGAAGACTCCGTTGCACATATGTGCAGTAGATTGTACCGATGCATGGTGTGAATATACACTACAGCACAGCATACACACTATTGCCTTTGTAGCGTAGTCACTACGCAAACACACATTTTGGGCTGCATGTGGATTTGTGTGAAGATGTTTGTGTGGATACTTGTGGATAAGGGATGAAGTGTATACCACATGGACCCATATGCTCTCATGGACACAAAAAATATAGACCAGTTGAACTTACGCGACTAGAAGACAAGTGCTCTACCACCTGAGCCACAGTTGCTGAGATGTTCTTCTTCTAAGTGTTTGTGCTCTAAGGTTATGTTTTCACAGTAAAACCGCAAGCAGAAAGCTGAAAATGCATTGACATAACATGCCAAACGTTCTGAAAAAAATGGTGTGATTTAAAAATTGTCTTCCTTGTTGGTTAAAGATGCAGATATAAAAACAGTGTAATATTCATGCAGGAAGCAACAGATTAAACACTAAGTATTCACACACTTAGTGAGACCTACTTCTTTTATTGACAGAAGCAAAATGGTTAGCTAGATTAATCATAAAAAGCCACTTTGATTAATTTTACCTAATTGTTCCACACTATTTCCTAACAACACTGTCAGAACTCACATGTAACTTATTAGCTTTTGAATTACTAAAGTCTCTCGTGATGTTAGAGTAGATCTGACTCACGATGTGCAGTAGTTTGGTCAAAATGAAGAGTATTTCTGACATGCTGATACATTTGTGTTTGTGTTTCCAGCAGCAGCATGTCCTCCTCCGTAACTGTAACTGTGAGTGTGAGCTCTGCTCTCCGTGACTCTGCAGCAGCGTGACCAATCAGCTGCACATGAAAGTGGATGTGTGGCTTTTTTGGAGGAGGGGGAGAAAGGAGGGAGGAGGAGGGTGTCACTCTACAGCTGTATGTTAATGAGGCTGAGCTGAAGCCTGTCGGGAAAATAACCGCACACACACACACACACACACAACAACAACATATGTCCACACTTACACACCACAGCCCTGCAGGCTGAGAGAGCACTGCTGGTGTCCAAGTATGAAGTCACATATTAGAAGATATAAGATCATGTTGAGAGACTTTTTGTCTAAAATGTAATCAGTCAGGACAGAGTTTAATGGTGTCTTTACTGCATGTATAGAGCATGCTCTTTTATTGCAACAAGGTGTCAGTTTGTGGTGTTTTCATGGTACTTAATGGCCCTTTACAGTGTTGGTACACAATGATGGGTTTCCTTTTGTGTGTTCACCTGTTAAAGCTGCACTGCTCTCCAGCTGCATTCCTTGATATATCATATTTTGTGTATATCTTTAAAGCAATTATTACAAACCCTGAAAGACATTTAAAACAAAACATCCACTTGTGCACAAAATCCATGTCTTTAAAAGTAAATTTTGTGTTTGGGACTTTCAAAAGTCATGAGACATTGGAAAGAATTTGCTATTTCAGTCGATTTTCAAAACTGAAAATGTGTGCATCTTGCAATATAAGACAGAATCAAGCTGGTAGCAATCAAGTAAAATGACCTGATTTGAGAGAATACCTGAAACACGTTGATTTATAATGCAATCCAGTGGAAACTACACGTCTAAACAGGATGAATTTTATATTTCTTTTCAGAAAATGTGATGTTTATCAACTATAAATACACAGGTTGGTAGATAAGATGAAGATTTGTCGAGTGTAAACTAATGGACAGAGTCACAGTGAGATAATGACTCACATTTGGTGGATACTGGTTGTATTTAAGTTGTCAGTTTGGACACACAAACCGTCAAAACTGTGATCAGATCAATAAATCTGATCTGACTGACTGAAACCTGCTGTTTCCCAAACACCTTTACACGCTGATTTCTTCCTGCGCTCAAACCTTCACTTCTTCATTTTACACATTTCAAAGGCAGCACTGACTCACATCACGTCCCGTCATCCCTCACGGTGCTGGACAGACTCATATCCGACTGACCGGGTCACATTTGACCCGCAGGAACTGCGTTTGATGTGTTTTAACCGGCAGATAATCTCGGTTTGCCCCATTTGGAGACACAGAAAAAGCGCACTGATTACGCACAGCACGCGCCGTCGCCGACGGTATCGAGGGGCCAGATTGCTTTTTGGGGCCCCCACTTCTTCTTCTTCTTCTCCTTTTTTTTTCAACTGTGCAATTTCCTTTTCAATCACGGCGGGTCTACAGCTTGCACAAGCGCAGCCATTGTGATGCAAAGCAGGAAACCCTCCTCTCGCTATTAATTATGTATGCGTAAAATGACGGATTCATATGTCCGGAGTTAACTGTAACGCCAGCGCACATGCTGCTGGGCCCCGGTGGTTTCAAATCTCTTTTCTGTGTTTCATGTTTAGTTATTTGTATAATGTTAGTGCCGAACTTAACCTCGTCGTTTTGTGCGTAAAACTGTTTAAGCATCGAAAACTATTTGCGCACTGTCCAAATCTTGAGTCAGTTTAGTTTGGAACATTTGTTGCAGATGTTTTTTTTTTTCTCTCTCTCTCTCTCAAATTGGGATATTATTTCATTTTTATTTTTATCTTACATCTTAATTTGGTCTTCCGTCTTACTGGCATTTTAAACCTCTCAAAGTTCCAAATTAAAAAAAATCAGCTCAGCTTTGTTTTTCTCCACTGTTTACTTTCCAGCTTTACATATTCCACTTTTCCTTATTGCTATTTTATGCCGTTATGTCGACGGATGTCTCCTTTTTGGACAAATCAGAGCCCCACCACTCAAAGGAGACACATAAAGCCGAGGCACGTGTAGATTTCTATACAAACTCATCAGACCGTAAAAGCAGGAGGCTCCTGGCGTGTGCCCGGGTCGAGACAAGGAGGAGGAGGAGGGAGAATGGCTGTGTGTGTGAGGGGCTGAAATACAATAAAACCCTCAGGTACATCTGCTTTGCAATCTGCAAATCCTCCCTCCATCACCCCCCTCCTCCCCTCCATCAGCCTCTCCATCCTCCCACACCCACTTCCCAAATCCACAGGGGAGCTCGGCTTCTTCTGATTGGTCGGGGATGAGGCAACAAGGGGGGGACGGGAACAATGTCATCATGTCGCCTTAAAAAGAGTGCAGCTATGTTGCGTTGAAAGCACCTCGGGAGGAAAACACGGGATCAATAGCAGGAGGAAACACACACACGCACAAAAAGACGCATCAGATGTTTGCATCCACGAGCGGCTGAAAGTGGATTTCTTCTCCCCGCAGCAGCGTCCAAAGTGCCTTCAGCTTTCCGTCCAGCGCGATCATGCCGAGAGGATTTTTGGTAAAAAGGAACAAGAAAACCAACCCGGTGTCCTACCGGGTTCGCTCCGACGACGAGGAAGCGGAGCAAACAGCGGCTGATGTGCCGCCGCTGCCTCCGTCCTCCGCGCATCTCTCCTCCATCCCGGTGCGCGCACAAACGCCGACGCCCACCTGCGGGGTGGCGGCCACGGCTCCAGAGCCGGACGCTAAACCTGTGCAGTTCGGGAATCCAGAGGCGGTGTACCAGGCGCTCTACAGCCCCACACGCCCCGTCAGCCAGGATCACGACCGCTCCTACTTCGAGAGGCGCTTCAACCTCGGATCACCAGTTTCCGCGGAGTCTTTCCCCACACCAGCAGCGCTCACCGCTCTGGACCACCTCTTCGCCCCGGTGGACCTGAAAATCGGCTCCAGCAACAGCAGCCGCACCGACACCAGCGCTACGTCCACCGCGACGCTCCCTGCCGCTGCAGCGTCCAAACGACCATCCGGCGACACGGAGCGCAAAGGCAAGCCGCCGTCCAAGAAAACCAAAGCTATCCGGAAACTGCACTTTGAGGATGATGTCACCACATCTCCGGTCCTCGGGCTGAAGATCAAAGAGGCGCCGGTGGACCAGAAGCCGTCCAGACCCCAGCCGGCCGGAGGAGAGAACATCCCGCTTGGGGAGTTTGTGTGCCAGCTGTGCCGGGAGGCGTACGCAGACCCGTTTTCTCTGGCGCAGCACAAGTGCTCCAGGATAGTCCGGGTTGAGTACAGGTGTCCCGAGTGTGACAAGGTGTTCAGCTGCCCGGCCAACCTCGCCTCTCACCGGCGGTGGCACAAACCGAAGCCGCAGAGCGGTGCGCAAAATTTAGAGTGCGACAAGGTGGCCGCGTCCGGGAAGACGGCTTCGGATGAAGCGAAGGATTCTAGTGACAGGGACACACCCAGCCCTGAGCCGTCCGAGTCCGGCTCCGAGGATGGACTGTATGATTGTAACCAGTGTGGGAAAAGGTTTAAGCGCCAAGCGTACCTGCGCAAGCACCTGGCGTCACAGCACGGCTCCCCAAAGCCGGCGGAGGAGGAGGACGCACCGGCATGCGAGCAGAGCGCGGCGCCGCTCAACCTGAGCTCGTCCACCTGCCACCTGTGTCCCGTCTGCGGGGAGAACTTTACCAGCAGAGGCAGCCAGGAGCGGCACATCCGCCTGCTGCACTCCTCACAGGTGTACCCCTGCAAGTACTGCCCCGCCGTCTTCTACAGCTCCCCGGGACTCACCAGGCACATCAACAAGTGCCACCCGTCCGAGAACCGGCAGGTGATCCTGCTGCAGATGCCGCTCCGCCCTGCCTGCTGATCCGGGACTCTGGGCTGCTTTCTCACTGTCAGATGACAAGATTCACATTCCAGCCTTGTTTCTGGGAGGATTGTAGTGTGACACTGCAAAAATATCTGTAATCTAAAACATTTTCCTTTGTTTTCAATCGTTTGGTGAGAAGCTGCAACTCTGACTTCAGGTCATTTAGTTGCAGTTACTTGGTTCAAAATCACTCCTAAGCTTTTGTCCAATTTGAAGAATTTTCAACATACTGATCTTAAATTTTCCCACACATTTCTAGAATAACTTGCTCTTTCTTTAAAGCTTATTCTGCATGTTAATACAAGGAAAAGCACAAATTACACAAGAATAAAGTGGAATTGTTCTATTTTCTGGCTAAAAAGCTGCCATGAACGGATATTTTTGCAGTGTAACTCTTAAAGCACATCGAAAGAGTCAAAAAATGTCCTCACATACCCGCTCACATGCAGCTGGCAGGGATTCAGTGCCTTGCTCAAGGACACTTCAGCCGGTTCTGGGTGTGTGTGTTTGAACCCCCGACCTGTGACCCCACTTAATGGATCTTTGACGTTTTGAACACTTAAAAAGCGTTAGACTGTTAATTTATTTTTCTAGCATCTCTGCACAAGTGCTATTAGCTCCTAGACCTAAGAGAGGGGACGACCTGTAGCCGATAAAAACCAGAATTCGCAGGCCTGAACAGACCTTATCTCATCACTCTGATTAGCTTTAACATAGCTTGTGGATCTGTGGATCAGTAGCTGTCGCCTGAAAACAAAAAGAGTAAAACTAGTGTAGCCGGTAATGCCTTTGGATTAGAAACTCCTGCTGTAAAACTGCCTTAAACTCCACTGATCTGATTGTTTTTGATCACTTATTTATCACTGGCTGGGTATATGATGATTATTTTCTACAAAGCCTTCTGTATTACCAATATACAGTATATCTAATCTTGTTTTTTTCTATTTATTTATGTATTTATTAAATTATTTGTGTAAATTATTGCTCTGTGTGGTTAAACCTGTGATCTGTTGCTGTGTTTTTTCATGATGTAGCCAAATCGTTTTTATTTTCCTTTAACTTATATGAAAAAAGGTGTGAGGACGGTGTGTTCATGTGACATTATAGCAATCAATGAGTTCTATCAGCCGCTCTTGAATAAGAACCAATGCAATCATGTTTTTATTTGACTTTTTTTTTGTTTTGATTTGTTTTTGTTTTTTTGGTTTCATTGTAACTCTTAGCTCTTATACTGCTTTGGATGTTTCTGCAGTATTTTGCTAAATGTCCAAAAAATAATAAAAACCAAACTGAGAAACGGATTTCTTTTGCCGTCTTGTGTGTCTTCTGGAAGTTTTTACCACCAAAATGTATTCACAGAGGTAGATTAACAGCTGGATTTGTGGCGTTTGAACTGTTTGAACCCTTTAAAAAATAGTCAAATCTTAAATTTTTATGCTACTTTGGAGCTATAATCACTCACATTTGAAGGTTCTTTCTCTGAAAATATCTGAAAAAGCATTTAAATGATCGAAAGGAAATTAATTAGCAACAATTCTGAGACTTAAATTTAGCAATGGAGTCATTTTTTTTAAAGCAAATATCTGGCAACAGCTTCTCCAATGTGAGGATGTGCTACTTACATAATTTTCCTTGATAATAAACTCAGTAGATTTCTGAGACATTATTAGTCTGGGCTGAAGGAAATATTGGACATTTTTCACTTTATTTAGTCAGTTACTAAAGAAAACAACTATCATATGTGTTGGAGATGAAGATAATTGATGATTGCAGCCTCTGGTTCTGCTGTTCTTTTTTCGGTTAATGTGTTTTGGGGCTTAAACAGTTGCAATTAAGATATTTTGTCTAAAAATTCCTGGGAAAGCCTTTAAGAACCAACATGTGTTGCTAAGAATGGTAACAATATACACATTTAGTCTAGTACTACTTATGAGTACAAATTTAATGTGCAATGTTTCCATTTTATGTTCTTTATAGTACACCTTACTATGCTTTGGAGGGAAATGCTCTAGGGTTACTGATAGTTATAGTCAATAAGGAACTGCAAAGAATAGGATACATTTGGTTTTGGTTTAACCACCAAAAACTTTGCAAAAATAGTGATAGAATAGTGCCTCTCAATAAATAATGACAATGCTCACAATAATGCACTTAATATTAGTTCAATAGCACACACTGTACGGTTACATTTGAAATTTTCAGTGCATTTTGCAAGAAATTAAAATACATTATCAGATAGCTGAATATTTTTTTCATTGTGGTACGGCTGCTTTTAAGTAAAGGATTTTCCTCCACCACTACAGGTTTAATGTAGAATCTCCACAATCATTAAAAGAAAAAGAAAGAAAAAAGTTACTACAACAGTAAAAACAGCAGCCAGGGCTGGATAAACCTCCTGAGGGGCTCTGGGGCAAACATTTCTGGTTGGGCCCCCATTCACCCCTTTCATTTCAATAGCATGTGCCGCCCAGCGACGGTTAGCACTGCACTCTCTGGGGTCAGCTGCAGGTGGACGTACACCTGGGATTATTATTGGTCTCATAAACCTGTGAGACCAACAGAAGCAAAGCATGTAGCTTTGCGAACTGGTCGTCCGCCGCAACTGTGGTGTGCAATGAAATAGTGTAACTGGTGGCTTCTCTTCTCTACGCTGTAATAATTCAGTCAACACTTAGATCTATTTTCTTTCAAAATGCATAAACAAAAAGGAAAAACTCATTTATAGGATGATGCGGGGCGGCTAATATGTACATAGTAAGTAGTGTGCTGAACCAAGTGATGCTATTCTGTCTGTAAAGGCTGTTACAGAAAAAAAACAGTGTGCAACATGTAGTGGTTTAACAAGTATGTTCTGCTATAGTCAATGCAATACATAGGAACTATTATTTTGCAGTAGGTGCACACTTATTACACAGTAAGAAAGTGTTATTGCTGTGTGTTTTTTAAATGATGAACACTGTTCAAATCCTATGTACTGTGCTTTCAAGCTATTTTCACTTAAGTGGTGCAGTGGGTGACTGTGTCACCTCACAGCAGGAAGGTTGTGGGTTTGAACCTCAGCTGCAGCTTCTGTGAGTGGAGTTTGCATGTTGCCGGTTGTCTCAGTCCAAAGACTCACAGGGTGGATTAACTGGAAATGTTCAGTTGGCTGTAGGTGTGAGTGTATGTTGTTTTCTGTCTCTTTGTGGACTGGGGACCTGTGCAGGATGTAGCCCTCCTCTCACTTGATGTCAGCTGGGACCGACTCCTGCCCCCTGCAGCCCTCTAAACCAGAGGTGTCAAACATGCAGTCCCCGGGCCAAAACCGGCCCATCAGAAGGTCCAATCTGGCCCGCGAGACGACTTTGTAAAGGGTAAAAATTACAAAGAAGACATCAACTGCAAATTGTAAATTGGTAAAACCATAAATTTCAAATAATTTCTGGATCTCGACAAGTTGTTTTGATCAGAAAGTAAAATACTAGATTGCTCATTGTTCTGCTGTCATTTTGTGTCTCATTTTTGTAATATTTGGTTCTGTTTTTGTTTTTTGTCTATTTTGTCTGACTTTTGTTGTTTGTCAATTTGTTTCTCATTTTTGTCATTTTGTGTTTCCTTTTTGTCTCGCTTGCATCATTTGTTCATTTTTTTGTCATTTTGTTTCTCACTTTTGTCATTTTGTCTCTCATTTTTGGTCTCATTTTTGTAATATTTTGTCTTGTTTTTTGTGTGACTTTAGTCATTTTGATCATGAAGTAAAATAATGTTCAGTTCCAGATGACAAATATTTTGCACCTTTGTAGACACACTGTGATCTGTAAGTTGTAATGTGTAAATGATAAACTGAGGCATAATGTTGTTGAAATTGAATTTAATTTTCTTCAGAAATTTCAGGTTGTTCATAATGTTTTGTAAAAAAAAAAAACAACAATTCCTTAAATGTGAATATCTTCAGAATGTACTTTTTTCCACAAAAACAAAGGGAAATATTTGGAGTTGTCGTTATCCTTAGGTTATTATGCTGTGATTTCATTGGTCCGGCCCACTTGAGATCAAATTGAGCTGAATGTGGCGCCTGATCTAAGATGAGTTTGACCCCCTGCTCTAAATGATAATCTGGGGATAGCTGATGATTGGATGTATCAATAATGAACATAACAGTTGGTTGCAGCCTTGCAGTACTTCTCTAATGCAATAATAGCTGATATGTTTCCTCCGGTTTTCTCTATGTTGAGACGTACGAAAATGGAAATAATTTGAAACTGAACCAACAGAGAAAAATCTTTAATGAAAGAAGAAGGCAAAGTCTGTACACTGCTGTACTCCCACAGTATTCTGTTATTTATAGTGCTGCTTTGTTGTACAGTGTTTTAATCAATAGGATCAATCTTTTTCAGGACTGAATAAGATCCTGTTGTAAATATTTGTCATTGTTAACACTCTGCAGCCTGAATGTAGGCTGAATGAACATTCTGCTGAGGATTTGGAATGGCATCAGTGCAGATAATAGTTGGATTGAAACCACAAAAGCTCACAATTCAAATGGTGAAAACTGTTTAATGATACCAACACCAAGGTAATAATAGTTCCTTGCTCTGCAATAAGAGCACACACAGCAAAATAGTAGTTTCATACCGTTTTGCCATCTAGAGAAGCACAGACTTGTTGAATCATTTAGTGCTGATCTCTGGTTTTGCTGTAGGACTCCATCAAATCAAATCCTTTTGTAGCTTTTAGTCTTTTTTGCGACACATTCAGGGTTAAACAATGAATCAATTATCCCAATTGTTGCCAATTGATTTCCTGTCAATTTACCAACCAATTAATGATTGTAGCACAGTACCGGTTGCTTTCAGGGTGTCTGGGGAAATAAATTAACTGACATGCATAGCGGAGGGCCATCAGGGGCCCAACAGCAAATCTTGGCCCCTCAGGAGGTACATCCAGCCCTGACAGCAGGGTGACGAACACACTTTGTATTCTGCTCCGCTTCTATAATGAGGAGTGTGCTTACTGCACAGTATATGAGGGCAGAGGTCAGAGGTCAGCTGCAGGTCGACACAAACAAAACATCTCTGCATTTGAAAGACATTCCTGCGGTTCCACTCCTCCTCCAACGCTTTCTTCTCCTTTTTAAAAACTCCGATGTACAGCTGCCAACCTGCAGAGTCACGTGTTTCTGTGTAGCAGCAGCAGTTATGGTCACATTTTACATCGTATGAATCAGTCCGTATGCATGACTCATACTGTGGAATTTAAATGATCATTATCTGGCCTGTATCTTGTACGTTGCCTTATTTTATGTTTTTTTTATGTTGCATGACAACAAATTTTCCACAGTGTTGCTTTAGAGAAACTGTTGTTTTCTGCACCAGCATGTCTGTTTGAGCTGCTGCAGTGCTGGAATCTGCTCCGTATTGTAATTTAAAAAGCAGAAACATTTCACAACTTTGTGAATGCTGAACCTCTATGGTCAAATTTGTCTTTATTTCCCTGCGTTTTCTCCGTCTGTAGTGCATTACGCTCTCATTTCTACAGTGATAATATCACGTGTAGCTGCCACTTCTCCAACTACTTAAGTTTTTCTACCCAGCTCTGTATCCTTTAGCTCCGCTTTGCCTTGCTTATTCACTGTAACTAAACTGTATTTGTAATTTCATCCCCACTGTCTTGTTTAATTCCGGTCTTCAGCAGGTATTTTATTGGTGACCTCCTTCACTGTGTTTGCTCACATTAAAATTCTGAGTTCAGATGAAAATATCTAAAACTGTGTGGAGTGGAAAAGGAAACTAACTTTCCTCACAATAACGCATCGACCAGAAACATTATTTTCCCCTGTTTAATGTTTCTTTAATTGGTGCTCTCTAAATAACATTGTGACCTCTTCTTCTGTAGTGATTTAAAGGAACTCGACTGAAGGAGCTGCTTATGTTGAAGAAACTACTGCTAATTTTCACATTTTCTAGGTGATTCTTTCATAATCCTTGGACAGCGAAATAAACTGGCTTCCGATTTTCCACCAAACTTTCACACAGAAAACAGTTCTGAAAAAGACTAATTCTGCTTGACAATGACAAAACATACATTAAAGCTGAACAGGACTAAGCAGATACGTTACTCCTTACAACTCGACAGAATTAAAATTAAATTAAAATGAAAATTACAGCAAAGACATTTGAAAATGACCACAAAGAGTCCAAAAAGAACTACAGGAAAATAAAGACAAATACAAACAGTCACAAAATGACTAAAAAGAGAAAACAAAGAGACAAAAATGAACATTAAAAGGGCAAAAAAGAGAATGACAACGAGATACAAACTACCACAACAAGCACAAAATGACCACATAAAGATGCAAAACAACACACACACAGACAGAAAATAACAGCAACGACACACAAAACAACTACAAAGACTCAAAATGACTATGTACGATATAAAATATCCACAAAAGACATAAAATGACCCCGATGAGACAACAAACAACAGCACAGACACACATACGACAACAAAAACTCAAAATGACCAGAGAAAGACACAAAATGACCACAACAAACCTCAAAATGACCACAAAGAGACACAAAAGGGGAAGAACATGATAAAAAATGACAGGAAAGAGTCACAAAACAACTACAAAGATTCAAAATGAACATGCACGACATAAAATATCCACAAAAAGACATAAAATGACCACAATGAGCTAGAAAACAACAGCAAAGACACACATACGACAACAAAAGCTCAAAATGAACACAACAAACCTCAAAATGACCAAAAAGAGATGCAAAAGGGGAAGAACATGATAAAAAATGACAGGAAAGAGTCACAAAACAACTACAAAGATTCAAGACGACTACAGAGAGACAAAACAACTACAAAGAGACACAAAATGGCTACAGTGACACAAAAAACAATAGCAGTCACAAAGCAACTACGAAAAGACACAAACAAAGAAACTCATATTGACAAACAAGAGACGTCAAATGTCAAAAATGAATGACAACCACAAAGAGACACACAGCCTGATGACAAAACAGACCAACTAGAAGCTTATGTGTGTTTTAAGCAGGAATCATTTTTTATTATTTTGTCAAAAGCTGCGGAGAATTTGGAACATCTGGATGAAAAGCTTTTGTCTCACCTCATCTTAACCCTTCCATCACACACATGCTGCCTGCAGCTTTTAACACACACTTTCATCACACACACACACACACACACACACACACACACACACGGAGGCAGGCCATCAGTGCGTCTCCACTTGTGTGGCTCTGACAGGTGTAAGCCAGCTGGAGAGCAGACTGCAGATAAGAGCTGCAGATAACACACACAGCAACACGCACACTCTCCATAATGGAGCTCCACAACAGTGTTTCCAGAGAAATAAAGAGAACACAGAGTCTGAAGTGAAAGCAGCAGCTGTCAGAGCTGCAGGACTCAAACTGAAAGTGAACATGAACATGAGCTGCTGCAGCGAATGTGATCTTGTTAATCAGGAATGCAGGTTGTCGATGGCATCGTCTGTTTCAACCAAAGATGTTTTGATCACGTGTTCTGGCCCTGATTCAGATTTGAGCTGCAGAGGGTCAGGACCGCAGGTGATGGTTTTATCATATGTAATGTGTCACAGTGGACGACACCAAATGCTGCATCTCAAACACAACTGGACAAAAAGAAGTGCTGCTGCTGTGCTGTCTGTAAATGTATTATTATAAACAATATGGAGAATGAAATTACGTCATTACAATGAGAAAGAGAACTTCCTCAACATAGGAGGAGAGACCTCACTCCTCTCTCCCCCAAGGAAGAAGTATAAATGTAACACTCCTGTAGTAAATACCAACTCTTTTCCTATTGGATCATTGTAAATAGGTTGTAAGTTTAAACCTTATGATATGGTTTTCATACCAACATGAAATACTGAGTCCATCTTTCCAAAGACAAACACCTTTTAGTGGTGTAAACATCTTCTCTGGTTGGCCTCAAACCTTAACCTTTCTGACCCCGCAGGTAACTGTTTCATAATTAATTACATGAAAGTTACTCTACTAACAGAAATTTGTTCCCCAACAACAAAGATACATGTACACAAAATGGGCAAATGGATAATAAATAATAACATCAAAGCTCATGGTTGATTTTACTTTCACAGCATCTCTTCCATTATGTGACAACTTCTACAGTGGGTTTGTGATATTGACCAATAGGAATAAAGACCATGAAGGTACAAACACATCCTGTTCGCTTGGTGCGATCCACTGACTTCAATATTTGCTTTACATTCTTTTCCTACGCTTTTCCACAAACACCATCATACACTTGCAAATTGTTTATTTATATTTGTTTATGGAAGTTAGGCCATGGCTCCTCCCTCCAGATGACATTATGCAAATGATAATAGACAGCAAGCTGCAATTGGGCAGGTATCAATGATCAATATGTAGCCGGCCAAAGTAATCAGTCTTATCAGACAAAAATCTCAATCTCAATCTGGCATACATATTGGTGCATCTGTTGATCTGATACTTTTAGTTAAAAAATGTTCATTACACATTACATCTGATGGGATGAAATCACAGCGGCAGTGACGACTAAGCGTGACAAAATGTAATTTTTCACAACCCACTAAATGCAAACAAGCTTAAATTATAAATCTGATAAGAATTAATGGGGCAATTGTGAATGAAAGACACAAAACAACCACAAAGACACAGAAATTACCGTAAAGAAGCCAAAAAGGGAGCTGCGAAGAAACACAAAACGACCACAGAGAGTCTCAGAATGTCTATAATAACTTGACACTACACGCACAAAGCGATAAAAAAGTATCACAAAGAGACACAAAACAACCAGAAATACTCACAACGACCAAAGCAAGACCAGAAAGGGCTGCAAAGAATTGCAAAACTACCACACAGAGACACAAAACGAACACTTGGACTCAAAATGACCACAAAGACACAGGAAGCAAACCACAAGGAGTCCAGGAAGTAGTACAGACGCAAAGCAGCTACAATGAGGCCTAAGAGGAGCACAACAACTCAAAACAACCACAGATAGACAAAATGTACAACAAAGAGGCTCAAAACAACCACAATGAGGCAAAAAAGAGGCCACAAAAACTCGGAATGATGACAGATAGTTAAGACGACCACAAACAGATGTCTGCTGTTATTCTGAAGTGAAGGCACACACTGTTGGACAGTTTGGTTACAGAGTGGAATTTCAAGAAAGAGCAAAGCAGAACTTTAGTAGCCGACAGCGAACAAGTTTACTGTTGGTCTGCCATCAATGGTGGAACGAAAGTTAAATTAGTTCTGCTGTTTGTCATTTTTACAAGTGAACACATCAGTTGCCACCAGCAAAGGATGAGAAGCTGTCCTGCCAAATCAGTGCACACAAATAATTTTTCACATTCACACTTCATTTTCATTGTCACGTGTAGCAAAAACATGAACAGCAGAGCTCAACAGACTGACAAAACACAGTGAGTCCAGTAAAGAAAGGATCAGACTTAGTGGCTTTGTTTTAACTGATAGAGGCCCAGCAGGACGTCTCTGATCTCTACAGCTACAATAGCAGACTGAGTGTTTTGATGTTTTATGAAGACATTCAGGGTTCATAATGGATGAATCCCCTGGTGTTTTTTGGCAACACTATGAGGTTAAAATGGAGGCTTTGTTGAAATATCTCATCAACAGCTCAGACTACAGAGCTGTTGAGATTCCCCCGTATTGTCTATGGGCCCAGTGCTGCAAATACATGCAAAAACATCCATGTGCCTCACTGGGAATTCTGGAAAACTTTTCACCATAAGCACCACTCAGCAGCTGACATTCAAATGGAGGTGCCTTCTAGTAACCCTGTATCCAGAGGGCTCTACTACAAAGAAAGTTCAACATATTATTCTAGATAAATTATGGATAGCGAGCAAAATTCAGGACTGTTATTTGACACAGTTTCCAAACTCACCCAACACCACCAAGTTATGAGCAGCTCTGATCTGTCTGCATATGACTTTCTATTGTATTTTAATGACAAGGTAGAGGATATCAGAATCTACATTCGTCAGTCTTAACTGACAAAGTAGAGGGTTTAGTTACTTTTCCTATCTACAGTAGTGTAGGCTTCTTGGAATTTAAGCCTATTTCTTTAGACAGTCTCACCAAGGTTGTCATGGCGGCTCGATATACAACCTGCTCTCTTGATCCTCTGCCAACATGGGTTATTAAAGAGCTTTGGTCCACATTAGGCCCTTATGTTTTATATATCTTGAATATATCGTTTTCCACTGGAGTTTTCCCAGCTTGTTTAAAATTCACCATTGTTAAACCCTTGTTGAAGAAACCTGGCTTGGATGCTGACTCCCTAACTAATTAAAGGGCCATCTCCAGTCTTTCCATTTTTAGTCAAAAGTTTTTGAAAATGTGGTCTCAAATCATCTTTTCAAGTATTTGTCATTTAAAAAATGTGATCATGTGATCAGCATACACTACCATTCAAAAGTTTGGGGTTACTTAGAAATGTCCTTATTTTTGAAAGAAAAGCATTAAATGAATCAGAAATGCAGTCTAGACATTGTTAATGTGGTAAATGACTATTCCAGCTGGAAACGTATGATTTTTAATGGAATATCTACATAAAGGTACAGAGGAACATTTCCAGCAACCATCACTCCTGTGTTCTAATGCTACATTGTGTTAGCTAATGGTGATGAAAGTTCAATTGATGATTAGAAAACCCTTGTGCAATTATGTTAGCACATAAATAAAAGTGTGAGTTTTCATGGAAAACATGGAATTGCCTGGGTGATACCAAACTTTTGAACAGTAGTGTAAGTTCCTGTGCCGATGTTAGAAGTGAATCACCATCATCTAAATCCTGCTTCGTACTACAGGCCTGAGGTCTCCTGAATCCATCCATGCTGTGAACTGTTTCACTCTTGTTTAATCCTGAAAGCTGATCAGGTTGTATCAATCACTAAATTTGTTTGTAAAGTCCTTCCTAGCTAGTTTCAAACTGGTGAACTACTAAATAGTCTCTGGCAAAGTCTTTAGAAATGTGTAAGTGTATAGGTAGGTACCATGTTTGGCAGTGTCTAATCAGAGAGCACTTGACAGTGTTGGACGTTGCATTCAGCAACATGTTTTAGTAAACATCTTCAAAAGCATTTACAGGAGTTATCGGCATTATAATCTGTCTTGTATTACCCACTGAGGAGGAATTTTCTCTATTATCTCACTTAGAAGCTTCAACCAGGTCATATGTTGAGTTTTTGGCTGTTTTTGTGTGAGCACCATGTCTCAAATTAAACATGAACATTAATCTAAAGCTATATGAGCCTTTACTGGCCTGACTTCGGTCTTTTCTCCGGATGTTCAACCTGCTACAGTGATTCTCTCCCAGAGCATTAGTGAGGTCCAATGCTGATGTTCTGTGATCTGGATCAAAGTCGGCATTCTCATTCATCCCAAAGATGTTGGATGGTTTTAGGCCATTAATTTCTTCCACATCAAACTGGGACAGCCATGTCTTCATACGCCTCACTGTGCAGCATCAGAAAGGCAATTTTGGTGGCAGCACAAGCAACAGAACTTGTGAGATAAATCTTTAATATTTTTGCTTTTTGGGTTCCATACGTAACACGACACAAAGAAGGAGACCAGACATGTGTTTACACAAAACTGAGACAAATTTTCCTTTAACCACATCTCCTCATGTCACAGATGCTGTCAGTCAGCGTTCATGTGTTTTTCATCATCAGATCTGCTGTGTTTTCTTCACGTCAAACGACTTGCTATCAGACATGAAAGCGACACGATGTGATTGAATTTGTCTGGTTTAATCAGACGTCCACTGCTCCCTAATGCTGTTAGGCCAGGACAGAGAGTAATGCTACACCCTGTGTGTGTGTGTGTGTGTGTGTGTGTGTGTGTGTGTGTGTGTGTGTGTGTGTGTGTGTGTGTGTGTGTGTGTGTGTGTGTGTGTGTGTGTGTGTGTGTGTGTGTAGATAAATGAATGGGTTTGTGTTTACCTGCAGCGTGTGGATGTACATATGTGGGGTAAACAGCATGAATGCAGATTTTGAAGGTTTTCCTTGTGTATTTTGCTGTTACATGAAATGTTCTACTTTAGTGAAATACAAAAAATAAGACCATGAAAGGGGATTCTTGTTTCAGAGAAGTAGTTTTATGCTTGTTAACCGCTGTGTGTCCCAACTTTAAGACTACAGTCCCCATCATGGTATGTTGTTGTTTCCAGCTGAATCATCCATTCATCTATCCATTCACTTGTCCATCACATTTACACTCATAATAATATTCATCTAATCATCAGTGCATCAAGCAGAAGTCCATCCATCCATCCATCCATCCATCCATCCATCCATCTATCCATGACTTATACATTCAATCATCCATCCATCCATCCATCCATCCATCCATCTATCCATGACTTATACATTCAATCATCCATCCATCCATCCATCCATCCATCCAAGACTCATACATTCGATCATCCATCCATCCATCCATCCATCCATCCATCCATCCAAGACTCATACATTCAATCGTCCATCCATCCAAGACTCATCCATTCATCCATCCATCCAAGACTCATACATCCATCCATCCATCCAAGACTCATCCATCCATCCATCCAAGACTCATACATTCAATCATCCATCCATCCATTCATCCATGACTTATGCATTTAATCATCCATCCATCCATTGATCCATGACTCATCCATCTATCTATCTATCTATCCAAGACTCATACATTCAATCATCCATCCATGACTCATCCATCCATCCATCCATCCATCCATCCATCCATCCATCCATGAGTCATCCATCCATTTATCCATCCATCCATCCATGACTCATCCATCCATCCATGACTCATCCATCCATCCATACATCCATCCATCCATCCATCCATCCATCATGATCTAACATTAAAGTCTGGCCAGTCAGGTTCTGTCATAGACAGTAAAATAACCACATACCAGCTACATAACAACACATTAAAACAGATTCTCTCACTAATTACAGTACAGACTGTTTCATGACTTTACATACATTAAAACGCTTTTCACTTAAAATCAGTTTTTGTTTAAATAGATGCCACAGCAGCTGCCCCAGATTTTTAAGCCCGATCTCACATCTCTTCGTATCTTTCCACCTCCTCCTCCTCTTCCTCATCGTGCTGCCCTCTCTCAGCTGCTGCTGCCCTGCACGCGCCTCCTCTTATCTACATCACACTCAAACAAAGAAGGCTACAAAAGCAGGGAAAAGCAGCAGCAGACAGAGTAAACACCGCCTCTCTGCCTCTGTGTGTAGGCCGAGGTAAGTCAAATAAACCTCGGGGGCATTTTCCAGGCCGGCAGGTGTTGGTGTCAGAGGCAGACGAGCGTGCCGTCTAGAGTCAACAAGTGGAGAGAAACAGAGGCAGTGAGAGGCGGACACAAACATGGGAACAGCGTGTTTTAAGTGCAGATTAAGCTCATAGAGTGTTTGCCGCCTGCACAGACTTTTATTGTCAAGACACGTGGGCACTGAAGTTAAAAAGCTAAATCCTTGTGTTTGTCATGTGTGCTAACTTTGCACCCTTTAATCTGTATCACTGCACTGTTTCTGCATTCTGCGAATAAAGAAACACTCTGCAGGTATCTTTGTTGTCTTCCATGAATGTAGTGAACCTGAGCTCAGGAAACAGACTCCATACAGAAACTGTATAGAACCTGCCCCCTGCCTGCTTCATAACAGCATTTTTACACTATGACCTCTCACAGACGAAGTGAATAACATTGATTATCTCATGACAATGACACTCCTTAAGGTCTGGTACATGAACAGCTAGTTCTTCTAGTCAACACGTCGGATTTTGGGTGCAGGTGTGAAGACATTAGTGTCTTTGACCAGACGGCGGGCCTCAAAAACTGCAAGGCTTATAAGATACTAAAGGTCAACAGTGGTGAGCATCTAACAACAGCAATTGGTGGAGGCACAAACCAAGAACCAGTAACAGGGTTATAGGACTTGAAAAGTTCTGTAGCCAGATCAAAAGGACCTTCACAGCTCTTGCTGAGTCTTGGTGTTGTTGACTTGAAGCTGTTTTGGTGGGTTGTGAAGAACCCACATCTTAATATTATAGTGCTCATAATGCTTTGACTCACTGTTACACACATCAGTCATTTCTACGACACTACTGCACGTCCTGCTGCCCTCACCTCACTGTAGAGTTGCAGATAAACGTCTCTGCAGAGACCAGCGTTGTAGTTAACAGAGATTGCAGAGGAGTTCCAAAACTCAACAAGGCTTCATGATGCAGACAGAGAATAAAACAAGCGTGGAATATGCACATATTAAAGAATTTATGAGTCAATATATGTAAGCAATCTCATCACACGCAGAACAGAGAAGTCTAATGGTCAATTCATGCATATGCAGATGCAGACCGATAAGTGGACTGTTGACGTGGCTCTGTTCAGACTACAATAGAGCAACGCTAGTCTGCTACGTGGCCAGTTTCCTGGTACTGACAGTGCGCAAGGATGGATCATGAAATCTGCATCACGCGTACCCTTGTGGATGCAGATGTGAAAAACATTAATTGCCCTGAACTAAAGCTTCGAAGCTTCACCTGCACATCATTGATTTTTCCTTTTTCTTACTGCAAATGAGCTTGGGCTGTTAATTTGTTTTTAAGAGTTGCTTCTAACTTATTCCGAGAATATTAATTCAAAATCTCTCCTCATATGTTTGCAGTGTTCTCATAAGACATGCGGTTTTGACGGTGTCATACTCATATGTAGGAGCTAGTAGAGACCTCCTTCACCTTCTAGTAAGCTCAGTGGGTGTGTTATCATCCATTCTGATCATTAATAAAAACATTGTAACCCCAATGAGGTCAGTGGGCTCTAGCACTTGGGTGAATAAGTACATGTAAAATTTTTGGTAGAGTCATCACCCTGCAAACGTACAAAATTGAGTAATCTATGTAAACTTGGTGTTTTTTTTTAACCTAAACTAAGATTCTTTGTTAGAAAAGACATAGTAAAGTTGCTTCCAAACACTGACTGAAAACGCAAGGAAAGACCGAGTAAAAAAGCAGCAAGTGAAAATGAAAACCCATAAAACTAGACACATGATCTGAGGTGGGACGTGAACTCAAGTCTGCTGAGTAAAAATTCATCGACTTTCTCTGCAGATGTGGACTTCTTTTCCTTCTTGAATGAAGTCCACCACCTTTAAATGGGGTGATAACTTGCCTACTGGGCTTATTAGAACTTGGAGCTCTCTTCTGATCATATGTTTCGGACTGATGTTTGGTGACAACAAGTACTGAATGGTACAATAACAATTGAAACTGGTGTGCCAGAAAAGGGACATCTGAAATTTGCAGC